>NC_090276.1:15445500-15747500 GCF_040414725.1 Anabrus simplex
ATGATGATCTAGCTCATTACATACATAGTTTAGGGAATAGAAATGATTATGCTCAGTCAGAAAGTGAACTGGACTTCATAACAGTGTTAAAAACACTTCTAGTGAGATTATAGTCAGCGAGAGAGATTCTGAAAAGGATTTTGTAAGTGGAACACCGCAATTGCCGTGTTTAGAGATAATTCGGAAAGTATTAAACATTTCCACGGTAATATCAGTATTAACAACATCACCATATTGTGATTATTCAGTGAAATAGTCCCTGATAGTGTTTTGCGACAGCGAGTTACCTCGATCGAAACATACCCAAAGTCAATACTGATCTGCATTCAGGGCCGTCGCCCAGGTGGCAGATTCCCTATCTGTTGCTTTCCTAGCCTTTTCCTAAATGATTTCAAAGAAAGTGGAAATTTATTGAACGTCTCCCTTGGTAAGTTATTCCAATCCCTAACTCCCCTTGTTATAAATGAATATTTGCCCCAGTTTGTCCTCTTGAATTCCAACTCTATCTTCATATTGTGATCTTTCCTACTTTTATAAACGCCACTCAAACGTATTCGTCTGCAAATGTCATTCCACGCCATCTCTCCGCTGACAGCTCGGAACATACCACTTAGTCGAGCAGCTCTTCTTCTTTCTCTTAATTCTTCCCAACCCAAACTTTTCAACATTTTTGTAATGCTAACCTTTTGTCGGAAATCACCCAGAACAAATCGAACTGCTTTTCTTTGGATTTTTTCCAAGTCTTGAATCAGGTAATCTTGGTGAGGGTCCCATACACTGGAACCATACTCTAGCTGGGGCCTTACCAGACACTTATATGCCCTCTCCTTTACATCCTTACTACAACCCCTAAACACCCTCATAACCATGTGCAGAGATCTGTACTCTTTATTTACAATCCCATTTATGTGATTACCCCAATGAAGGTCTTTCCTTCTATTAACACCTAGATACTTACAATGATCCCCAAAAGGAACTTTCACCCCATCAACGAAGTAATTAAAACTGAGAGGACTTTTCCTATTTGTGAAACTGACAACCTGACTTTTAACCCCGTTTATCAACATACCATTGCCTGCTGTCCATCTCACAACATTATCGAAGTCTCCTCGTGATGCTGAAACTACAACTTTTATTTTAATTTTTATGACATACTATCACTCCATATTTCATAATTTTATCCGAAATGACAGTCAAGAGCTTGTACTACAATAAATACCAATATTTACTGTGTCATGCTGATTTTTAGAACTACATATTTGCCTTATAATGTGAGTTTTTATTACTTGAACTTTAAATTTTTAAATTCATGATTTATTTTAATTTTAAATATAAATATTTTTGATATAAACCAAGACCAAACCAAACCCCATGGCACTACAGCCCTTGAAGGGTCTTAGCCTACCATGTGAGCGCTGCTCAACCCGAAGGCTTGCAGATTACAAGGTGTCGTGTGGTCAGCACGACGAATCCTCAATTCTAATCACGTAGGCTGAGTGTACCTAGAACCAGCCCACAGGTCCAGGTAAAAATCCCTGGTCTGGCCTAGAATCGAACCCGGAGCCTCTGAGTAAGAGGCAGGCACGCTACCCCTACACCGCGGGGCCGGCTTTTCGATATAAAGTGTCATTAATTCAAAGGGACATTCCTTTTACATAATAGAAAAAGTTTAACTGAAAATGGGTATGAATGGAGAGAGTAGTGATGTTTTTTCTAGAGAGTTGCAAGTCGAACAAAAAGTGGATGGCACTCTTGGCTAGCACCTAACAAATATGCGCAGCACTGAGAGCGCTAATCTGGAAGTTAAAAACATATAATTGACTTTAAAATGGGAAAGACTTCACTAGAATGGAACCGTCTGCAAGTGGATATTATGTGAAGACCTCGCTGGCTATATAGCTTTCAAAGTAAAGAAGAAAATCTCCGCATAGAAAGCGATTACTGAGATTTTAAAAAGGTCAACGTACGACAAGGGATGGAAACTGGCTTTCCAAGAGGTCTAGAGGCAGAGAGATGGTACAACACGGTTGTGCAAATGGAAAAATAGAGTTCATGTTTACCACGGAAAGAAGCTGAAAGAGGTTGCTACTGTCTTCGCAAACCTTACGGATATCCTAAAGAATAAATTCCGCAAAATCCACGAATTTGCAGTGAGGTACTTCGCGACGATCTCTTCTTTTATTGCAATGAGCCCAAGAGGCCGAATTTCAGTGAATATACTACCGATAGAATTGACTGAGAACGAACAAGAGCAAAGAAATTGAAGAAATGTCACTAATGCTATAGATAAGTGTGTTTGGTAATATTTTAGTAAATATCAGCATTATTCTTTATGTATAGCACACCTGTTTATTTTTTTACGAAGTCAGTTTATTATGCTGAATTTGAAACGAGTGCTAACAGCGTTAATATACAGGCTTATTAATATGCATAGACTATCCAATGCTAAAGTTGAATTTGTCTGTTCATTGATATTCGGAGGAGAACATTGCTCTCTGCGCTATGGACAGTTATAATTTCCTAATATATTGTTTATAACAATGGACATACTTCCTGCAGTCATCAAGCTTTAATGTTCGAATTCCTTGTTATTGTTTCCATGGTTAGGTGTTGGGAACGGGAACGTATGGAATGGCACAGTGTTAACGTTGTTAAAACCTTTTATACAGACCTTATAAATATTTCTAAAACGCTGCCTGATTCAAATTGTATTTGATCTCATATTATTACTCTAATGTAATAGTGGAATGCCTTTTCTGAGCTGATATTAAAATATCCATCAAGTCCTCTTATCTCTAACTCGTGCCTCACAGTTGTGTATTACCTCACACGGAGGACAACGCACTGAGGATTCCCATGACGTCACCGACGGCTAAGCGTGGTGGTGAGACCTGCGCGTAATCCCTACTTCTTATTCTAACTACCTTGGCTATCCTAGAGCCATTCTTTTTTGACAAAACTGTCACGGGGAATGTTTACCTAAACTTGCCGCAAGAATCCGTCGGTCCATGCATTGCAGAAACGAGGAGTGTTAGTTCTAGCAAGAGCGAGCCCCATCGTGATGTCAGGGCCTATTTCGGTGCCACACTTGCAAAGGATTGGGCGAAGAGGTGGACTTGAATTGACCCCCAACCTCAGGCTAATGAACGTTTTCATAATACGATACATCAAAGATGAAGTTCACGACGCAAAACCGACAACAGTCGATGGACTGAAAGAGGAAATTACAAGACAAAGTCTTGCTGTTCCAAATGCCTGACTCCATTGGTCCACGTTAGCAGCTGTGGCATCAGTTTGAACATTTGCAAACCTGGAGCGGGCACTAGACTTGTTTTATTTCTTTTCTGAAGCTGGTTACTTCATTTTCCTGCATTTAACAGTCTTTGGTTTAAATGAAACCATGAACCTTGTGTCTACATTAACAAACACTGATTTTTTTAATCTTTCCAATAGTGAGTACTACCAGTACACACAGATGTAATAGGAATGGTGAGTCTAACGTACCGTCTATCGGAACACTATCAATTCAGTAACGTGAACGAAATCAAATGAAACGATTCAGTAAAATTAATCGAATATCCCATCACTAATTATGGAACTGAGTGTGTTGCTGTTACCTTGCATACAGAATATCCCCCAGGAGTGAAGGATCATCTCCTTGAAGGTGGACAAGACATCTCCGTTCCGCCAGCTCTGAGGGGCTGTCAGACAGCAGGTGATGAGCGCGATACAGACCAGGACACAGAACCAAAGCGTATCACTGAAGGGAGAGAAGTACGCCTTCCAAGAGCTGGCCGACTCGTATCCCGTCCGCACGTACACCGCCACCCTGGATGTTGGAATGTGCCAATATTAGTTCCAGCTTCCCACAGACAGATCGCCCAGTTCAAAAGCAAAACTGCTATTTATATTGATGTTTTTACGGCCTATAATTGTAGATATAATAAGCTGTTGGGCTTTTGCCCTGTCAAGAAAATAAGGTGAAATTCTGTATATTTCACAGAGAATTTCGTTCCACCTCTTCAGAAGAAAATCTCGTCTGTTCACGAGATAAGACTTTTCTAAAGATGAAGGTTTGAACTTGACTCTTAAAAGTACAGCATTTCATATGTGCAAAGGAGAACTTGCATTCGGCACGGCTTTACTTATAAATTGACGTTTCGTAAAACAAATGAGCATCGCCTTACCTCTGTTGCCAGCGCGCTACCGCCGCGAGAACAGCTGATACAGCCCTCGTAAAATGTAATACCGTACTCAGAAAAGTTAATGAATTGGGATTGAAAACAAATTCTCAAAAACTACACTTACCTGACACTAAAAAGAGAATACATTATTAAGAAGAAAGGGGAATGAGGAAGAAACACATCACTCACCACTAAAGGGTGGTACAGGAAGGAGGTTATAGCTTGCAAAGGGAACACTCCATTGATGTCAGAGTCACGTTTGTCTTTCCCGAACTACACTGAGACATTCTAAACAGGCACGAACTAAGTACATTAACCAATACACGGACATGTTGAGTCAGATCATAACGAGAGACGAAACATGTAACAGAGCATAGAATGGAGACATACACATTCGCCTGTGAAGGTGAAGGCCAAACAGACTCTGTCCCAACGCAAAATCAAGATCAAGAACTCTTGGTTAGCGGAGCAGGCGGCAAATTTCTATGAAGAGGGTATTCAAAACTTACTTGTGAGGTATGATAAGTCTTTAAGCAAACTTGGCGGCTATGTTGAAAAATAGAGTAAAATATGTAGAATCTGCAAATAAATTTGGTGTTTGAAAATCTTCTTTCGTCGTGTAGTTATTTTCAAACGGCCCTTACTTAAGAAACACGCCTCGTGTGGCCATGTTTCTGCACATCACCACAAGACAGAGCCAAACTCGGCCAAAACGTCAGTTTAGAAGTAAAACAAAGCGGAGTATACGTTTTATATCTACTTTACGATATTACCTTGACGACGAACTGGCTAGGGGTCGCTAGTGTGTTAAAAAAATCAAAAATATTCTATTTTATGATTTTTCTTGTTAATCAGCTGGAGTGAATGTACACTTTAAACAATTAAGTCAAAACAAATACAATGTTCTTTACCTCAGCGAATTCGTGAGCAAAGACATCCCTAAGATTGAAGTGTGGCAGTATCTACAGCAATCGCACAGTTTTGCATATTCCGGCACGTACAACTTCAAAACTCTTAATATTTTGACTGATCTAAATAAGTAAAAAAATACGTATTTTGACAAATATGCCTTAAAAGATTTTCCGCTGATATTTTATTACTTTTGGAATGAAAAACCATCATATTATTTAAAAGAAATAAGTGCGCATTCAAGGGTTCAGAATGCTTTACCGTTGGCTTGTTCTAAGTGGTACTCTCATTCGCCACTAGATGGCTCACTGTGCGCTACCATTCCAAGTGGGGGGGTGACGACACAAGCTTAGCTCTAATTAAGACGTTTCTTTTTCAATCGTATGCGCGTTGCGAAGTAAATAGCAAGATCATCAGACGAATCAGGGCCGAATGTGATAGAAGGAATAAATAAAAATAATGTTGCCATAAAAATATGACAGGTCATATTTTTTCTTTATATTCATTCCATGGAAAACACAACTTAAGCATGATTTTATCTACGCAGACAAAGAGCTGTCTTTTTCCCGTTACAAGTCAATGTTCCGAGAAAATATAAGATCGTTCCTATTTGATTTTTTTAAGATGTATGCAATTTGCTATTTTAAATCTTTCTGATCGTCCATCAAAATTGTGACATTTATTTCATTCCGTTCAGAGTCGAGAGTTACCTCTGGAATGAGTAATTAAATAAACTCAAAATACCGTACAATAATAAACATTAATCGAATTACTTATTCATTATTATTGAATGTGCTAGATTTTAAAAGTATATTTTCAATATAATGTTAATTTAAACAGCGGCAAGATTTAGAATATTTCGAAAATGTTACCAAAAAATTTTAAGTCATATTTATTGTCATATTTTAATAAATTTTTAAGTCATAAAGATCCGGGCCCTAATTATTATTAGTAGTAGTAGTAATAGTAGTAACAGTACTAGTAGTATTATCCGGCTATGTGGGGTAGTGGTTACTGTGATTCGCTGCCATCCCCGGAGACCCGGTCTCGATTCCCGGCTCTGCCACGAAATTTGAAACCTGGTACGAGAACTGGAACGGGATCCACTCAGGCTCGGGATGTCTACTGATTAGGCCTAGAGGGAGTTCGATTCCCACCTCAGGCAAATGCCTGGATGTAACCTAACTTAAGGCCACGGCCTCTTTTTTGTGTCTATCCCTTCCTATTTTCCCATCCCCACAAGGTCAATGTTCAGCATAGCAGATGAGGTCACCTGGGAGAGGTACTGGTCCTCCTTCCCAATTGTATCTCCAACACAAAAGTCTCACGCACCAGGACACTGCCTTTCAGGCGGTAGAGGTGGGATCCCTCGGTGTGCCCGAAGGAAAAACCAACCCTGGAGGGTAAACTGATTAAGAAAGAAAGATTATTATTATTATTATTATTATTATTATTATTATTATTATTATTATTATTATTATTATTATTTCATTCATTCATATCATTTTTGCCCTTATGGACAGTGTTCGAACTCGAATATCTCATGATGACACAATTTTCACTTCTTCCTCTTCCTCCTCTTCCCAAAAATCTCTGTGCTCCTGTTTCCTTTGTTCTGTCCACAATGTTCCTGTTTTCTTCTTCTCCTTCTTCTTCTTCTCATTTACTATAAATTTTGTATTCCTAATTTTGTTTCTGAATTCTTTTCTGTCTGCTATCATTTGCCTGTTGATCCCCACCTGCCTTAAGTCTTCCTCTATTTCATGATACCAATTTGTTTTCTTGCTTGAACTGTTTACTACATCAAAGATTTTCTTTGTAAGTCTGTTGCTGTCCATTCTCTGTATGTGCGCATAAAAAGTTAGTCTGCGTTTCCTGATCATGTCTGTGAGTCTGTCAGTGTGCTGGTACAGCTCTTCAATAGGTCGTTTCATCCATATGCCATCTCTGTGTATTGGTCCAAATATTTTTCTGAGAATTTTACGTTCTATTTTTTCTGTCCCTATGATGCCTGATGCTCCAATTGTGGTCGTTTCTGACGCATACAATGCTTCCGGTAATACGACTGCTTTGTAGTGTCTAAGTTTGGCCTGTCTTCATATGCTTTTCTTATTATAATGTGACCTTGTGAGTGTGTATGCTTTCTGGAGCTTTTCCGTTCGTTCTATGTTAGATGCCTTGTTTGATCCTCCTATTTGTATGTATTCCCCTAAATATTTAAATGTTTCTACTCTTTTTACGGTCATATACAGTATGCACGGTGTGCACATTGTTGATCTGTCGTTCCATGTATTGCGTGTTCTCGTAAGATATCTGTAGGCCTGTTTTGGCAGCTATTTCATGCAAGCGTTCCAGTGCTTCCTTTGCCTCCTGTGTATTATTGCTAAGTATGGCTATGTCATCTGCAAATCCCAGACATTTTATGATTGTTTTTGTTTCACGTGTTCTTACCAGCTGTATTCCTTTAACTTGTTCCTCCCACTGCTTGATAATTTTGTCCAACACCATGTTGAACAAGATTGGTGAGAGCCCGTCTCCTTGTCGGACACCTGTGTGTATCTGGAAGGGTTCCAAAATTTCTCCCATGAACTTGATCTTGGAGGTGGTGTCTGTAAGTGTCTGTTGTATAAGTGCTCTGGTTTTTCTGTCAATGCCATATTCTTCCAGAACGTCAAAGAGCGTCTGTGTGTCTATGGAGTCGTACGCTTTTTTAAAGTCCACAAAGGTAACTACAGTGCTTCTTGTTTGTCTGACTTTCAAAAGTGTTCTCAAGTTCCAGATCTGTTCGATGCATGATCTCCCTTTTCTGAAGCCTGCCTGGTATTCACCTATTTGTGGATCTGCTTGTGGTTCTCTTCTGTTTAATAGCACCTTAGAGAAAAGTTTGTATTATTATTATTATTATTATTATTATTATTATTATTATTATTATTATTATTATTATTATTATTATTATTATTATCATTATCGTGGTTGGTGGATCAGCAGAGGTGAAAGAAGGCGCCGAGGTGAATGGGTCTAACTACTTGTCAAGAAAGAATTTAAACTGAAATGGAAGGTTATATTTTCGAAAAGCAACAAGTTAACAAATTCTCACTTCGTGAGATAACAATTTCATGGCAAATTAAAAACAGGACTTTAGAAAAATCCAAGACTTCAAATCCTTAACACACTTGGGCTACCAGCCCCTAGTTTTACAATCCTTGAGCTTCCTGATCAAACATTACAGAGGAGCATAAATTTACAAAAGGGCAGAAATCCCCTCTTACCTGGAGCACTTGCTCCCTAATTTACAATGCTAAGCCTCCTAGAGGCACTTTTCCAACACTTGAAAAGAGCAGACATACTCTCAGTTTTTCAAGCCTAGTCAAGGCAGCACCAAAAAATATCTTACACTTTCTGGCCTTCCATGGCCCAGCTTACAAATTGAAACAGGGGTATCTCGTACCCAACCTACAGGGCCTTCGAGTAACAGAAATAACCGTAAAATAAATGGCCCGAACAAAAAGGAAGGAGGCGAATACTTGCACTCCTCTATGTAGCTTCCTAAAACCTAACGGGCACTAGGCCGATGAAACAGGGGCTATTTCCAAACTATGGAGGTGACCAGTATAAGAAAGAAATTAAAAACATTAAGGAAGAGAAGAAAATCAGTTACCAAAACGTAGTCACTCAAACCAAAATGAAGGGGAGCTCGTGAGGGTAAATCACTCTCTATCCCCGAATTACAATAACAGATTTTATGAAGTTTTTACATAAACCGGCAGAGAATTACATGTTTAGAAAAGTAGGTTACATGTAAAGGTTTCGGACCTTTCCCGCGGGTTAAAATGCTGAGCTAGCAAGAAATAAAGATGTTAAACGGCCATTAAATTGCTGAAGACCTGCTGTCTGACGAAAGAGGCGCCTCCCGCCTCCTGCTTCACGTACACACACTTAGTTAGATGTTGATCAAGTGGCCAAGAGACGTGAAAATCAGCAGCTTATTTTCATGAATTAAACAGCCACACCCGCTCAATTTTATAGGTTAGTTTAAAGTTACACACCAAATAGAAAGAAGTAGCCTGTGATTGGTAGGAAATTAATTACAGAAATTCTGGATTGGCTAAATTCAAAACTGGCGGAAGGAAAAGCTAAATCGAAATCGACTTTCAACCTATTAGGTCGTGTTACGTACATTTAGTACGTGTTGAAGAGATGTTAAGTACAGAACAAAAATGGCCAACCAGACACCAGTGGGATCCTAACCCACAACCTCCCGATTTCGCGTCGGTTGCTCTACCAATTGAGCTATGGTGGCCTAGGCCATCTTTGTTCTGTTGGAAAGGATCTGAGCTACAGGTCTGGTACTACTACCATCACACTGTAGAGTGCGTTTAAGTTGCCCGTTGAGGACCAAGTCAATGAATATTGAATTTTCACGACCGCATTGTAATCGAAATCGCCTTTCAACCTATTAGGTCGTGTTACGTACAGAACAAAGATGGCCTAGGCCACCATAGCTCAATTGGTAGAGCAACCGACGCGAAATCGGGAGATTGTGGGTTAGGATCCCACTGGTGTCTGGTTGGCCATTTTTGTTCTGTACTTAACATCTCTTCAACACGTACTAAATGTACGTAATACGACCTAATAGGTTGAAAGTCGATTTCGATTACAATGCGGTCGTGAAAATTCAATATTCATTGACTTGGTCCTCAACGGGCAACTTAAACGCACTCTACAGTGCGATGGTAGTAGTACCAGACCTGTAGCTCAGATCCTTTCCAACAGAACAAAGATGGCCTAGGCCACCATAGCTCAATTGGTAGAGCAACCGACGCGAAATCGGGAGGTTGTGGGTTCGGATCCCACTGGTGTCTGGTTGGCCATTTTTGTTCTGTACTTAACATCTCTTCAACACGTACTAAATGTACGTAACACGACCTAATAGGTTGAAAGTCGATTTCGATTACAATGCGGTCGTGAAAATTCAATATTCATTGAAAAGCTAAATATTGCCAACCCCCAAAGGAATGAACGAAATTTAGTAAAGAAAAAACTTATGAGTACAAAATTTCTTCAGAAAAGTTCCTTCAATTCGCACCAGGGTGCATGATCATAGTTTTTTTAGCAGAGACATCTATAAGAGAATGTCCACACTTCTTGAAGAACAAAACAAGTTGAAATTCACACAGTACTCGCAACTTCACCATTATAAAAAAAATTACGGTAGTGACATCTTCTGGGGAAAAGTTTAAGTAGGTTTAGTTCCAAGTTCAGTTTTCCTCCAGTAGAGGAGTACTTATTGGCGCAAGATTTAAAAGAGTGGCGTAGGGGTGTACCTCCCGGTACAATTATTATTATTATTATTATTATTATTATTATTATTATTATTATTATTATTATTATTATTATTATTATTATTATTATTATTATTATTGTGTTCAACGCTTGCCTCATTTGTCAGGGGTGGGGTTTGAAATGAGATGAATCATCATAGCGACCTTTTACGACCGGATGACCTCCCTGGCGTGAACCTCAGCAGAGAAGTCAATGTGATTAATGAATGACATGGTAGTAAGAAGGAAGCGGGTGAAATCCGGTGCAGGCATATAGCCTACTCCTGTCGAGTAGCACCAAGGCTTTACGTCCCCATCGGACGGACCGTCGTCTGCCCTCACTCCATACGAGCACGACGCAGAGGTTTGAAATTCAATACAGGCTTTTGGCACGCAATCTAGTGATTAGAAATTGCATACCACTGCCTCTCCTATCCTGCCGGCCAACATTGTGATGGTGAACATTCTTTCGACCAACGGGACTCGAACCGGATAACCACGGTGTCAGACCGTTTAGACTTCACAACTTGAATGAATGAATCAATCAATACTGATCTGCATTTAGGGCAGTCGCCCAGGTGGCAGATTCCCTACCTGTTGCTTTCCTAGCCTTTTCCTAAATGATTTCAAAGAAATTGGAAATTTATTGAACGTCTCTCTTGGTAAGTTATTCCAATCCCTAACTCCCCTTCCTATAAATGAATATTTGCCCCAGTTTGTCCTCTTGAATTCCAACTTTATCTTCATATTGTGATCTTCCCTACTTTTATAAACGCCACTCAAACTTATTCGTCTACTAACGTCATTCCACGCCATCTCTCCGCTGACAGCCCGGAACATACCACTTAGTCGAGCAGCTCTTCTTCTTTCTCTCAATTCTTCCCAACCCAAACATTGCAACATTTTTGTAACGCTACTCTTTTGTCGGAAATCACCCAGAACAAATCGAGCTGCTTTTCTTTGGATTTTTTCCAGTTCTTGAATCAGGTAATCTTGGTGAGGGTCCCATACACTGGAACCATACTCTAGTTGGGGTCTTACCAGAGACTTATATGCCTTCTCCTTTACATCCTTACTACAACCCCTAAACACCCTCATAACCATGTGCAGACATCTGTACCCTTTATTTACAATCCCATTTATGTGGTTACCCCAGTGAAGATCTTTCCGTATATTAACACCCAGATACTTACAATGATCCCCAAAAGGAACTTTCACCCCATCAAATTGACGATGATGGTTACAAGGTAGGGTAAAAATGAAAAGTATCTCTGCGAAGCGTAAAGAATTTCACCTTGTTTTCTGGACACGGCATAAGGTTGAAATCTTATTATCATGTCAACGAAACTGATGTTTTGAAAATTGAAACGCTAAAATCTCGAAAAAGAAAGTCGGCTTGAGATAAATACCAAATAAGTATAAATTCTTTACCCACTAGACTAATCTCGCTAAAGGTCGACAAAATCAGCGTATCATTTCCCCTGGGTATAGATGGGCCGGCGTAAGGTCGCACATGACAGCTGCGCAAAATATTGGTCACACTGTAGTAGCGCCGGAAATGATGTTGCCACCATAAGAACAGCTGATTGCAAGACAAGGGGAGTAATTAGAAACATGGGGAAAATGCTTCCAATTTCATCGCGATAATACAAATACAAATGAAATCAGCCGACAACAGTCACACTTTTAACACAACGATGAAGATTATAATAAAACATATTATCACAGAAGATTGGGACTGCAGATCCAGAAGAAAATGGGAAGTGGTGATCCAGAAGAAGAAGGCTGAGACTGCAGATCCAGAAGAAAATGGGAAGTAGTGATCCACAAGAAGAAGAAGAAGAAGAAGAAGAAGAAGAAGAAGAAGATTGGGACTGGTGATCCAGAAAGAAATTGGGACCGGTGATTCACGAGAAGAATATTGGGAGTGGTGATCCAGAAGGAATGGGGCTACTGATCTAGAAAATAAATATTGGGACTGGTGATCCAGAAGAAGGAGGTTGAGACTGCAGATCCAGTAGAAGAAGAAGAAGAAGGAGATTAAGACTGGCGATCCAGAAGAAGAAGATTGCGACTGATGATCCAGAAGACGATTGAAAGTGGTGATCCAGAAGAAGAAGAAGAAGAAGAAGACTGGGACTGATGATCCATAATAAGAAGAAGAAGAAGATTGGGACTGATGATCCAGAAGAGGAAGGTTGGGAGTGGTAATCCAGAAAAATATGATTGCACGTGGTGATCCAGAAGAAAACGAATGGGATTGCAGATCCAGAAGAAGAAGAAGAAGACGACTGACAATCCAGAAGCAGAAGAAGAAGAAGAAGGAGACTGACAATTCCGCAACAGAAGAAGAAGAAGAAGATTGGGACTGCTGATCCAAAAGAAGAAGATGAAAAAGAAGAAGATTGGGACTGCTGATCCAAAAGAAGAAGAAGAAGAAGAAGAAGATTGAGAATGGCAATCTAGAAGGAGATCGAAACTGCTGATCCAGAAGAAGAAGACGAAGAAGAACGAGAAGAAGAAGAAGAAGAAGAAGATTGAGGCTGATAATCCAGAAGGAGGTCGAGACTGCTGATCCAGAAGAAGAAGAAGAAGAAGACTGGGACTGCAGATCCAGAAGAAAATGGGAAGTGGTGATCCAGAAGAAGAAGGCTGGGACTGCAGATCCAGAAGAAAATGGGAAGTGGTGATCCAGAAGAAGAAGAAGAAGAAGAAGATTGGGACTGGCGATCCAGAAGGAAATTGGGACCGGTGATTCACGAGAAGAATATTGGGAGTGGTGATCCAGAAGGATTGGGGCTACTGATCTAGAAAATGAATATTGGGACTGGTGATCCATAAGAAGAAGGTCGAGACTGCAGATCCAGAAGAAGAAGAAGAAGAAGATTAACACTGGCGATCCAGAAGAAGAAGATTGGGACTGATGATCCAGAAGACGATTGAAAGTGGTGATCCAGAAGAAGAAGAAGAAGAAGAAGAAGAAGAAGAAGAAGAAGACTGGGACTGCTGATCCAGAAGAAGAAGAAGACTGGGACTGCTGATCCAGAAGGAGATCTGAAGTGGTGTAGTGATGTACAATGCAGTAGCCTACCTTGTCTTGGAGACAGGAGTGGTAAAGCCCACGGCCTTGTTCCTCGCCGCGTTCATCGTGAAGATGATGAAGCTCAAATTGGCTCTTCCATCCAGCACCATGCCGATCGCTCCGTCCCACGAGCCGTTCCCCTTCTTGTTCCCGTACTTGTTTTCATCACCTTCGAGCACCTTTATACTGCAACCGGAAGAGAGCAAAATGAATACATACTAGTTGAGTCACCCCAAACACATAAATAAAATTAGCAAAGCTTTACATCGTGATCACAGCAAGTGGGCGTGGAATCCGAAGAACAGGACATAAATTATCTTTTCATAAATCCCTTCTGTATTGACCGGGACTCGAAACACAACCGGCTGGATTAGAAACCATCAAGACTGCCCACACTATTGCCACTTACAAATGCCATTAGCAGGGAACGGATTTCTGTCTGTTTAGGAAACTGAAATTAACTAGCGAACCTGTGCTACGTCACAGCATTCATTATAAATCGCGTCTTGATTTAAAATTGCTCTATGTGCTGCCTATTGTCGCGGCCACCAAATTAGGCGGGTAAGGAAAACTGCGCTGTCGTCAGATATGGGAACGGCAAAGCGACAGATGGTTGAGAGTCGCTTATCTCCGAGCACGGATTGGCAACGCGGATCGTGCAGTGCTGTCTAGTTGAAGCCCATCCGCTCCAGGCCACCTTACCCATGTCATTCCCTGTCATGCAGCTGTTGAGCTTGCACCGGTGCAGTTAAAATGCTAGGGGCTTTACGGCGCACCGACACAGATAGGTCTTATGGCGACGATGGGATAGGAAAAGCCTAGGAGTTGGAAGGAAGCGGCCGTGGCCTTAATTAAGGTACAGCCCCAGCATTTGCCTGGTGTGAAAATGGGAAACCACGGAAAACCATCTTCAGGGCTGCCGATAGTGGGATTCGAACCTACTATCTCCCGGATGCAAGCTCACAGCCGCGCAGTTAAAATGGATAGTGAATGTGAATTGATTTGGGCTCAAGCCAAGAGAGAAGTGGCAGACAGGACCAAGACATTCAAAATGAAGGACGTAGAAAAACTCACGTCAGAAGCCATCGACCGTGTGACTGCTGCAGATTGGGAAAAGTGATTCAATCGCGCGGAAAATCTTCATCAGACGATTGGGCTAAGGAAATAGTAAGGGACGAAAGAATGGAGCCATTCATCATCAGTGTAAATGACGACTCGACAGATAGTGAGATGTGTGATGACAGTGACTAAGAAATCTTAGACTGCCATGAAGCTAGAACCCGATTCTTAATTCATTGTAAATTAATGTTAACCTTGTATTCAAATATTTAAAGTTATAATGTAATAAAACTAAAACTGTGCTGGCGCGCGCGCCCTGAACTGCCTCAGCCAGCGACATTTACATGATCGCTTTCCGGGCCATTTTCCAGGAAAATTACAAGATTCGCGGAAATATACTTCAGATAAAAAATGTAAGTCAGGCAATTTTTTTACATTTTTCCCGCAGACAAAATTTTATTGGCTGAAAAAATTAAAACTTGGCCGCTTACTGAAAATGTTCAATACATGATTCTACGGATTTAAATTTACTCGCTCATGATTTTATTTTTAATAATTATTTGAAGTGGTTTATATGGAAAATAGTTATACCACTGAAATCAGCAATCTTTTCTGAAGCTTGTAGTATAATTTGTTTTGTGACATTATATGAAGTAACATCGGGAGCTTTAGAGATAACAACTTGCCTCGCGCTCCGAAATAATATGTTCAGTTAGACATTTCTTCGTAAGTTGCTACATAGCCTTGGCAACAGCGTAATTTCTCTGACCCGCCTAATTTGCTGGCCGCGACAATAGATATTTTTGAACGTTTAATTTTAGGATTTAATCATTAATATTAATTGCTTTACGTCCCACTAAGTACCTTTTTACGGTTTTCGGAGACGCAGGGGTGCCGGAATTTAGTCCCGCAGGAGTTCTTTTACGTGCCAGTAAATCTACTGACACGAGACTGACGTATTTGAGCACCTTCAAATACCAGCAGACTGAGTCAGGATTGAACCTGCCAAATTGGGGTCAGAAGGCCAGCGCCTCAACTGTCTGAGCCACTCAGCCCGGCTGATTTAGGATTTGAAATACCTCTTAATTAAGTGTGAAGTGAATTTTTTTTATATATCTTTATTGCGACGATGGGATTGGAAACGTATTTTAACGAGAAAAGAAGCGACCGTGGCCTTAAAAAAGGTGAAAGCCCCCAGCATTTACCTGGTGTGAACATAGCATCACAGGAAACCACCTTCAGACAACACGGTTCGAACCGACTCTCTCCCGAATGCAAGTAGACAACTATGTCACCCAAACCACGCAGCTACTCGCTCTTTTTTACGAAATATTTTGTAGTTTTAGAATTTTTGTTCTTTGTTTAAGATTTACATTGTTTTGCTTGTCGTGAAACTTCATCCTTCTGGAGGCCCAGATTGTCTGCGAAGTAGTTGATGCTTTCAAGTAATAAAAGTAAACGATAACTCCCATTCTCAATCTTCTTCTTTTGGATCAGCAGTTCCAATCTTCTTCTTCTTTTGGATCAGCAGTTCCAATCTTCTTCTTCTTTTGGATCAGCAGTTCCAATCGTCTTCTTATTTTGGATCAGCAGTTCCAATCTTCTTCTTATTTTGGATCAGCAGTTCCAATCTTCTTCTTCTTTTGGATCAGCAGTTCCAATCTTCTTCTTATTTTGGATCAGCAGTTCCAATCTTCTTCTTATTTTGGATCAGCAGTTCCAATCTTCTTCTTATTTTGGATCAGCAGTTCCAATCTTCTTCTTATTTTGGATCAGCAGTTCCAATCTTCTTCTGGATTGCCAGTCTCAATCTTCTTCTTTTGGATCAGCAGTTCCAATCTTCTTCTTATTTTGGATCAGCAGTTCCAATCTTCTTCTTCTTTTGGATCAGCAGTTCCAATCTTCTTCTTCTTTTGGATCAGCAGTTCCAATCTTCTTCTTATTTTGGATCAGCAGTTCCAATCTTCTTCTTATTTTGGATGAGCAGTTCCAATCTTCTTCTGGATTGCCAGTCTCAATCTTCTTCTTTTGGATCAGCAGTTCCAATCTTCTTCTTATTTTGGATCAGCAGTTCCAATCTTCTTCTTCTTTTGGATCAGCAGTTCCAATCTTCTTCTTCTTTTGGATCAGCAGTTCCAATCTTCTTCTTATTTTGGATCAGCAGTTCCAATCTTCTTCTTATTTTGGATGAGCAGTTCCAATCTTCTTCTGGATTGCCAGTCTCAATCTTCTTATTTTGGATCAGCAGTTCCAATCTTCTTCTTCTTTTGGATCAGCAGTTCCAATCTTCTTCTTCTTTTGGATCAGCAGTTCCAATCTTCTTCTTATTTTGGATCAGCAGTTCCAATCTTCTTCTTCTTTTGGATCAGCAGTTCCAATCTTCTTCTACTGGATTGCCAGTCTCAATCTTCTTCTCCTTTTGGATCAGCAGTTCCAATCTTCTTCTTCTGAACCAGCAGTCCCAATCTTCTTCTCTTTCTGGATCAGAGGTCGCGATCCTCCTGGATGACCACTTTCGACATTCTTCTCGTGAATCACCAGTCCTAGTTTCCTTCTGGATCAGCATTCCCAATCTTCTTCTTTCGGATCACCAGTCCCAATATTCTTCTTCTCCTTCTGGATCTCAATTTCTAATACTCTTCTTCTGGATCACCACTTCCAATCTTCTTCTGGATCAGCAGTCCCAATCTCCTTCTTCTGGGTCTCCACTCCTAATTTTCTTCTTATGCATCACCACTTCCAATCTTCTCTGATAATATGTTTTATTGTAACCATCAATGTAGATTTGCGACGTCGCACTATGGATATGATGTACACGATTTCGGCTGGCATTGTGACTGTCGCCAATCAACTAAGGGAACCCAAAAAGTGTACGTGAAATATTCTCGACAAACAACGAGTGAACGGCTGGCCGCTCAGTTATGCAGACTACGGCAAGGAGACGTCATACCAGACAGCAAATGCGTGTGCGCCCTTTAGAATTCCCGTCACGCACATGGCCGGCAGTGCACCAGTAAGTGGCCCTGAAGCACTGGCCAGCGCTTTGGCCAATCAGGATGCTGCATTTTTCTTTAAAAATTTAAAAACACATACAACTGTCATGGAGGACCAGTACCTCGCCCAGGTGGGGCCCACCTGCTATTCTGGGGAAGGACCCTGTAGGGGGCTGGGAAGACTTGAAGGGTTGGGCAAAGAACGGGGAAGAAAGCGGCCATGGCCTTAAGTTAAGTACCATCTGAATGAAGGGAGCTGGATCTCGTATGACGAAAAATGTTGAAAATACAATCTCCGTGTCACCTGGTCATATAATGTTATTCTAGCTCGTTGGGGTCAATCCTTGTCCTTACACGATTTTTCAAGCTGATTGCTACCACCGCATAGTTTAGTGCGAAAAAGACCGTATCGCCACCGCGAACGCTCTGGTGTGCGGGAGCCTTAAGCCCTTCCGCCCACAGATCTGCGCGACACGAGAGTGAATTGCTAGCTACTTGCTACAAGCGAGCTTCTTTTACAGCGTGCATCCGCCAACGGAGCGACACAACCTGGGAAGAGATCGAGGAGTTGTGTATTTCCGTGTTATAATTTGTGTACCTTCTATAGCCTGCTGCTGACCTCCATTTTGCTGTTTGAACTGCCCGCGCTAGACATATGGACAAAGATAATGAGAAGTCACAGACATAGCACTCCCATTCATCGGACCTCAAGAAAGAAACAAAAGACGGCGCGAGCAGCGGAATGTAACATAATGGAGTCCTGTCTACAGCCCGTAAGTTAGTATACATATTTCTCAGTGATTTCTCTAGTAACGACGGTATTTGTTACTTTACCTGAGTACTTGAGTAAAAAACTATGCAGTGCTTGATTCTTCCAGATGTTGTCCTTCGTCGAAGAAGTTGAGAAGAGGGCATTTTGTACAGAAGTGAAACATGGAAATGTTTTTTTAAGAATATGCGCAATGCTTGGACCTTCTGTGAAACGTATCATGCTTACTAAAGGCAGTTCTTTTGCTGCTACGAATAGCCTGCTATTTACATTCAGTTCTAAGTATGGGTGTTCCCAGTATTTTGTTGATTTCCTTTGCTTCCGCCGTAGTGTATATCATTACCACTTGATGTCCTGGACATGATTAAGAATCCTGAACAAAGCTGTAGAAGGTACACAAATCCCCCGATCTCTTCCCAGGTTGTGTCGCTCCGTTGTCGGTTGCACGCTGTTAAAGTAGCGCGCCTGTAGCCTGCCTTCAGGCAGCGAGCAATTCGCCCCCGTGTCACGCAGATCTGTGTGCGGAAGGACTTAAGACTTCCGCACACCAGTGCGATGGCGATACGGTTCTGTTTCATACCGAACAATGCGGTGGTAGCGATCAGTTTGAAAAATCGTGTAAGGACAATACCTGGAAGAAGCGATACTTTTGGTGGTAATTGAAGATGAGGAGGTAATAGTGGATACAACTACATCTGTTGTAAAAGCAATATGCATTCTACATACTCATTTGAGTTCAACAAACTCTGGTATGACGCTCTAGCATTTACTAGAACCTGAAGTACTAAAGGAACTCGCAAACCTACAATAGAGTACGTTGCCGGCTTCTACAGTACTTGTGATTCGTACCCCTATATAAGCAACACCATGGGATTAGCGACATGAAGGTTCTGCCTTGCCGATGCTTAGTACCCACTCTGTGAGGAACGCCATTGGTTTGTGTTACATGTGCGAATATCATTACCTGTGCGTAGTACCATACTGTGTGGAATACCGCGAGTCTACGCTACATTTGATTAATACCGCAATATGACATATAGCATGGTTCTATTATCCTAGCGTTAAGTACCATTCTGAGGGGCCGATGACCTGGATTTTGGACCCGTTTCGACTACAAGCATCATCGATTCAGTATTGTGCTTTAGAAGCTGTCCCTTGGTCAGTAATACTATAGTTTAACGCTAGTTTCTGGAAATGTGGGGCATTGCGGGTCGGATCCATTGATTGTTTTAACTTCATATCCATCCATTCATTCTTCATCCTCACGTTTTAAAATTCCGATCAGTGGAGGATTTTGGATTTTTAAATTGTCATTCCATTTCGTCTCATTTCGTACCATTAGGGGCCGATGACCTAGATATTAGCAAAGCAAAGTCACCTCCGTACAGGCCATGAAGGGCCTTGGAGGAGTGGAAGGTAAAGGCTTCCACCATTGTTAGCCTCGGCAAGTGATGTGGTAGAGTGGTTAGCTCTACGCCCGGCCGCCTTTGCCCCCAGGAATTAACCTGGTACCCATTTTTGGTGTAGGCTGAGTGAACCTCAGGGCCATATGCACCTCCGGAAGTGGAAGTCTCGTTTCTTAAATTTTACGACTTCCTGACGGGGATTCGAACCCACATCCTTCCAGGCGAATCGAGCACGCGTTTATCGCCTCGGCCAGGCAGCCCCTACCTAGATGTTAGGCCCCTTTAAACAACAAGCATCATCATCATCATTAATTGTACCTTAAAGTGATTTTGTATATAACTATGCATTACATATTATATAATAGGAATTCGATCAGGATGCGACATATCAAATAACACTTCTTCGATAAGTTGCTCTCTCACCGTACTCATTGTTCATGCCAACACACAGTGATGCGGGCAGCGGACAAACTCGACAAGCAGGATGTGATCGCTACCGGGAAATAGAACGCTCCAATGTTCGAAACGCTGCCCGCAAGATTGCTGCCTGTCTGAAAGCGTCCATAAGTTCAGCAGGAAATATTTCACCGTCCCCACCATCGCGATCGCTCTGGTGTGTGGGAGCCTTTACAGTGGTCCTTCCGTTGCTTCCTATTTTCAAGCCAGAGAAATTTCTAGGCTTTATATCAGTTAAAGCCATGGCAGCCTTTGGGTATACTAAGATGGCCATGGAACTAGATATTTGTAAATCTGCGTGTAAAACAGCAACCTCGAGGAGGCCTTGGACCTACCATTCTGACGCACGTTAACTTTATTCAGGAGGATTTGGACTGTTTAAATTAGGTTTTTACCGGGCGAGTTGGCCGTGTGCGTAGAGGCGCGCGGCTGTGAGCTTGCATCCGGGAGATAGTAGGTTCGAATCCCACTATTGGCAGCCCTGAAGATGGTTTTCCGTGGTTTCCCATTTTCACACCAGGCAAATGCTGGGGCTGTACCTTAATTAAGGCCACGGCCACTTCCTTCCAACTCCTAGCCTTTCCTATCCCATCGTCGCCATAAGACCTATCTGTGTCGGTGCGACGTAAACCCCCTAGCAAAAAAAAAATAGGTTTAATAGCAAACACCATTCCAAGACCGTTCGTGATATATCTTGATATTAGCCTGAACGTGAAACAGAAATGCAACTGCACACTTAATGAAATAATAATTACGCTAGTAGAGGATGTTGTGCTACGGAATGGAAATGAATGTACTCTAAACGAATAGTTAAGTATTCATGACAGGAATATCTAGGCTAGAATCTGTTAGCCAAATGGACCTATAATTCACTAACTGTAACGCTTGCAATTATTATTAATTAGCCTTAACAGATATACTACACTGCAGCACCTAGCCAATCAGGTGGAAGTGTTCTCATCATTAGGGAGGTCAATATCGCGCTCTCATGTTAACTAGAATAATAAAATGCAACTCTTTGATTCATTCGTTTTGAAAATTATTTCGTTTTCGACAGCTAAAGAATGCATTATTGTCATATTTTAAGACGTAAAAGTCGCAGCACGATATTGACAATATATTTTATCAATTGGAATGGTAACATTTAGACTTAATACCTGGACACTATTTTATAATAACAGTCTACATTTAGCCTGTCCAACTGTTTGATACCGGGCCACTTCCTTCTCGAAACTCTACAGAGTGATCGGCAAAGGTTAGAGTTTATATTCAAATTCTAAGTGAACACTGTAATTGGAGAAACTACATTGTTTTAACAATAAATGCATAAATAAACATCATTCTCCGTGAAATATGGTCGCCTCATCCAATCGAAACCTAACAATTCCAAACTAGCCCGACCATCCCTAGCAAACACCTTTGATTTTAACCAGGCCTTCAACTCCGTCTAGCACACTGCCTTTATTATCAAGCTCCACTCCTTCACACTCCCAGCCACCTACATCTGGTTCGCAACCTATCAACGGAAACCTATCCCGCACGCTTCCCCATGACATTGGAGTACCCCAAGGTTCACCTCTCTCCCCACAACTCTTTATTCTCTTCGTCGCCGACATTTTTCGAACACCTATCCAAATCCTTCAATTCTCAGATGACACTGCCATTTCTAGAACCACTCTTGTCCGTCCAGAGCATCAATCAAGATCTGCAACCTTTTTTGGACACCTTCACTTCTTGGTACCTGCGCTTCAGTCCTTACAAAACCTAATCCATTCTAATCCGATCCCCCAAGAGGCGCATTTCCATCACCCGCATTCCAACCAGACTTCTACTCACTATTAATGAGACCCATCCACTCTTGACCTTACCTCAAATACCTTGGCGTTGCACCTCACATTCCGCCCCCACTTCGTGAACCTAAAATCCAAGTCCTCCGGAAGATCTCATCTGGTACGTCGGCTTGCCCGCACCAGCTGGGATAATAATAAACTCCTAATCTACAAAACCTTTATCCGCTCCACAATTACCTATAGCCTACACAGCGGGGACCCACACCAAGCCCAACCTATACCGCCCCCCTATGTATGGAATTCCTAATGGACCTCCCATTCTCCAAAGTTTTGGAGAGACATAGCAGTGTTACTTATTGCATCATGGTGTGGGAATCCATCGGGTATGACTTCAGGACACGGCTGGTCGTGATTGAGGGAACTCTGACGGCACAATGGTACGTCACCGACATCTTGCGTCCGCATGTGTTACGTCTCATGCGACAGTATTTTGGTGCCATTTTTCAACCGAACAATGCTCGTCCAAAAACAGCATGTGTATCTATGAAATGTGTGGGACTAGCTCGGATGTTAAGTCAGTCCCAGCGCCAGTATCCAGGATATCAAGGACCAGTTGTAACATTTGTGGGGCAGCTTGCCTCGGGAGAGGATACAACGGATTAATGACACCCTTCCCAACCGAATCAGTGCATGCATGCATCCAGGCCAGAGGGAGTGCAACATTATACTGATAAATGGACTCGTACTGCCAAAATCTTTATAAATTTGACTCCATTTTGTAATCACTGAAATAACGTGAAATTTAATTTCGTTTCCACATCCCCTTCTGGGTTCTTCATTCAAAAATTTTGTCAGGCAATTGGTCTAATGCAAGGTTCCCTAGGTGGAAATAGTTCAACAAGAATATCTTCCTTGCTACCAGAAAAAACTGAATCGTGTTTTTTCGAGGACCTAATGGCTATAAAAACTCAAGACTTAGATAAAATTTCATTTCATTTTCCCTTTAGACTAATATTGAATCTTCTCAGCCCCAGGAGCTCTGAACTTTGGAGCGTGGGTTGGCGACCACGGGGCCCTTATCTGAGTCCTGGCATTGCTTCCACTTACTTGTGCCTGGCTCCTCACTTTCATCTATCCTATCCGACCTCTCTTGGTCAACACTTGTTCTTTTCCGACCCCGATGCTATTAGGTTTGCGAGGGCTAGGGAGTCTTTCATTTTCACGCCCTTCGTGGCCCTTGTCTTCCTTTGGCCGATATCTTCATTTTTCGAAGTGTCGGATCCCTTCCAGTTTTTCTCTCTGATTAGTGTTATATAGAGGATGGTTGCCTAGTTGTACTTTCTCTTAAACCATTAATCACCACCACCACCTGAATCTTCTCACAGCAAGCTGAATGGACAGTTTTACTCTCCACGCCTCAGTATAATCCAATTGGGAGATGTCCTGAAGGGAATTCGGTGCGACACTTTCAACAAATTAAGAGACAGCAATAAAAACACGCCTAGCAAACGCAGATGTGCAGAAGAGGATTGAGAGGTTAAAAGAAAGATTATAACAGAATATTATTTTTGAAAAATGTCATTTACCTACCTGAAATTCAGCTTCGCTGAAAGATCTCGCATTAAATCCGCATTAAAACCTGTGGCTTCCACTTTTCCGTCACCGTATTTCTTCACCCATTGAACCGGTGGATCCTAAAGGAGAACAGAACAAATTAACTCATTAATTAATGTATGCTGAATTCTCCGCCCGAAGGATGGTTCGATAATCACAGCCCCACCCACAGCTGTCACAGATGGTCTATGTCAGGGCCATCCAGCTATTGCGCTCCGAGAGCGCGCCCGCGCTCGGGGAGCACTGGGCAGTCAGACTAGCGCTCCTTCCCCTACCACCACTACAGTGTGGCAGCGAGGAGACCTGAGACAGACGATGTTCGGACCGCGCTGACTAGATACGTACGTACAGTCGTGCGTCCGTCGGCTTTTGTGGGTTTGTTGACATCATATTGATAGGGCTGTTTTGCCATAACAAATATACCGCATAAACAAATCGAAAGGTACTCCGATGTATGGAATATGCAGGAAACGAAATCAAGTGTTAAGTAAAGAATACAGTAATGCGGTTTATTCAAAACTGAAATTTGAACATACCTGAGAGGAAAATTCAACAAAATTTTACCAATATTATACCAATATTCTTAAACAATTACGCGAGTTTCTATCGCTCATCGTTGCACGGTGTTTACTTTTGGTAAGCTTAAGAACCGAAAATAAACGCTCACAAATGTACGTTGAGCCGAACATTGATAGAACTTTACATGCATGTTTATATAAAAGGGGGTATTCTTCTTGCGGAAAGCCACTATAAAATTCTTCCAAACTTCGTGACATTAGAAAGCGGTCTTTAAGACGAACATTGCACTGCAGTTCAAGCTACTCTAATTGAAATAGCTGTGGAGCACTGTCTGCACTAAGAGAAAATGTTCGAACAATTGCATCTAACACCGCTTGGGGTTCTGATAATTCTGAAAATCTCTTTTCAAACTCTTCTTGTAATTGGCGAATTGCCTGCAAGTACTCATCAATGTCGACACCTTATTTCACTGCTTCAACCAATGGAAAATGTCCTGTGTTCCTTGCACGCAACTGGTTTTCTCACAAAATCAATTTTCATTTGAACTCTTGAATTTCTTCCACCAAATAGCAGATATTGTGCTTTTCGCCCTGAAGCGATTTGTTTTTGTTTTTTTTTGCTATTGGCTTTACGTCGCACCAACACAGATATGTCTTTATGGCAACGATGGGGCAGGAAAGGGCTAGGACTGGGAAGGAAGCGGCCGTGGCCTTAATTAAGGTACAGCCCCAACATTTGTGTGAAAATGGGAAACCACGGAAAACAATCTTCAGGGCTACCGACAGAGGGGTTCGAACCTACTATCTCCCGAATACTGGATACTGGTCGCACTTAAGCGACTGCAGCTATCGAGCTCGGTAAGCGAAGTGTTCAAGGTATTCAGATGGACAGTAATGTCACTTAAAAAGGCCCAGTCCGCCACCCACTTAGGATTACGCAAAATAATTTCGGGCCGCCGTTTCATGTCATAAAAGGTATCTGTTGCATTTCGCAAGCAAAAAACTCGATGAAGCACCTTCGCCTTGCTCAGCCATCTTACTTCTGCATGGTACGGGATATCCGGATACTCCACTTCGATGTCATCCAAGAACTCTTTGACTTTTTTTTTTTTGTTGCTATTTGCTTTACGTCAAACCGACACAGGTAGGTCTTATGGCGACGATGGGACAAGAAAGGCCTAGGAATGGGAAGGAAGCGGCCGTGGCCTTTAAGGTACTAATTAAGGTTCAGCCCCAGCATTTGCCCGGTGTGAAAATGGGAAACCACGGAAAACCATCTTCAGGGCTGCCAACAGTGGGCTTCGAACCCACTATCTCCCGAATGCCAGCTCACAGCTGTGCGCCCCTAAGTGCACGGCCAACTCGCCCGGTACTCTTTGAATTGACGGTGCGTGAGTCCATGGGATCGAATAAAATTTACCACTCGCACAACTGTTCCGATTACGTCTTTAAGTTTGGCGACTTTTGCACAGATTGCCTCCCGGTGTATCAAGCACTGGATCGCCGCCATTAGGGTAGTACCGCTCTCAGTCATTTTTAATTTTACATAGCTGAGGAGCCCCGTGCGTAGACTACGTAATGCAGGATCTCCATCCGTCGTTACACTCGTGAACCGCTCCCATTTTAATCCCATTGACTCAAAAACACACTCCACTGCTTTGAAAATATCGAAACCGGTAGTGGTGTCTTTGAGAGCTACCAAGTCTAGGAAATCCTCGGTGAGCCGAATATCGTCATCCACCCTCGAATGAAAATAACGATCTGAGCTGTGTCCGCAATGTAGGTTGATTCATCGAGGGCGATGGAAAAGGATACAAAATTTGCTGCATTCTCCATTAATTGTTGTTCCATATCAACGGCCATATTGTCTATTCTGCGAGGTACAGTGTGAGGAGAAAGAGAGATTTTGTGAAATTTCTCAACTAGCTCCATAGGACAAATACATGCCGCCGCGTCCATTAGGCACTCCTTGATTGCATTCCCTTCCGCGAAGGGTTTCCCAGCTTTGGCAATTTGCGACGAACATTTGTAGCTTGTTCGTAAAGTGGGTCCACCAACCTCACTCTCCTCAATCTCCTGTCAGACAAAAATACGGCAAGTCACAACTTTAGTGTTCTTCAGATAATTCAATCATTTATTTATTCCCGTTTGTAAACAAGCATTTAAAAATTAAAACAATAATATCTACAGAACAGTGCTACTTGAAATTTTCTTTCAATTCTTCCAACTTCGATTAGCGACTGGCGTCTGTCAAATCACCGTAATAATCCCTGTGGTTGGCACTGTAATGCCGTTACAAATTGTGTCTTTTTAACATAAAATCTCAGTGGCACACTAAAAAATCGGCTGCTCTCTTCGGCCCGGCGGGCAGACCGCTCGCTCAGCTAGCCAAGCTCCTCCCACCACTACCGAAACTACCTTCCCTCCAAGCGCTCGGAGCACTGGCTTGGAGCGCGGCCAGAGCGCTGTTTGGATGGCCCTGGTCTATGTGACACTGAAGAGGCTTACAAGGGAAACAAAGAGTGGCGTAGTTTCCCACTGCTTACCTCACTGACCAAGAAGGTGCTACTACATATCAGTGTGCCACGCCCAATTAAATGTACGCACTAACCGACCCTATGAGCCATTCATTTATTTATTTTTATTTATTTATTGACTTGTGGCGTGGCTCAGGCTATGAAGCCTGCTGTTATGCCAAACCATCTCATATGTACTATAGTCCTCTCCGTATAAGGACGTACCCTAAGGGTGCAACCTTACCCTTTCTCCCCTGTAATATTAAGGTATCGATTTATAGTTACTTTTCTTGCTGTTGGGTCTTTTTCAGTGTCGGTAACCATACAGTTTAGCGACCCTACTTGCCGATACGACGTCTTACATTTACCGTTAATCTGGCACGTTGGCAACGTTCAATCACTGTTCTAGCGTGAATTGCGTGTTGCCACCGCATTGCCGTTAAAGTCACTAGTGATACATTTGCGAGAATATTTAAAGCATATTTTCTTTTTCTGTGTGATTGTAAATCTATTTGGCTAATACCAGATAAGTAAAATTGTGGCATGTTCGGATAATGCATTTAATAACATAGTTTGTGTGAAATGATGAAAGTGTTCAAATACGCCAGTCTCATGTCTAGATCTACCGGTACATGAAATACGAGTAACTCTTGCGGGACGAAATTTTGGCAGTAGAACTTATAACATTATTATTTTCAAATCCGCAGTGAACTTGAAAGCTGACCTAATTTCCGTTTACGGAGCTTGGCACATTAGTATACCTATATGTTTCCTGATAAGCTTGAAGATATAACCAGCCTGCAGGCTGAAAATATGCCCAATAATCTCTCTCCTTACTGGTTACCGGTACCGTATTGAAGAGAGAAGGAAATGTTCGCGCAAAAGAAAGGTAAGTCATTGGATGTCTGGAACTTTCGAAAATCACACTGCAAAGACTTATTAAATAAATTACATCGTTTAACACGCCCCTCTTTTCAAGAATATGGTTAAAGTTCGCCTACTGTATATCAAAATAAAGACAGATATATGTGACATTAATTTGAGTGTGCAAGTGTGTTTATTTCCTTAATTGAGCTCATTGAGCGTGGAAATCCACTTAATTATGAATATCTTGATTTATTTTATCTTAACTTTTATCATTTACTAGGGTAGGGAAACATTCATTATCGGTGTTTACATTGAGGTTAGTTTGTTATGGTTATGTCTGGTGATTTTAATATGTAACCAGGCAGGTTGGCAGCAGTGATCAGCCATTACAAAAAAGAGAAAAGAAGAGCATCGGGCGGCGATATTTACTTTCTGGGGTATTACCTTACGTGGCGATTACTATACATTGTACAAACTACGGAGTATTAGGATTTCTAGTTACATATAATGAATTATAAAATTAAACTTAAATAATAGTTATAAACAAAAGGAAAATTTCTGAGAGTCACTTTAAAAAAAACATTAAATACTAATTTCTTAAGTCTATGTACCATTTATAACATGTTTTTTTAAATACATTTCTACTATGTATGTCTCTAATTACAGCCGGAAGGGAAGTCCAAGAGCGTATGAGTTGCCGTACCCGGTCGTGCGGTAAATGGGAAGCTCAGCAGGGAAGAGGTTTCTGACCTTGTAGGTATACTGTTTGGAGATGACAAGTATTTAAGATCCATTCTCAGATAACTTGGTGTGTCTGTACGGAGAATGTTGTGAACAAGCGAAACAGAGTGAAGGTTTCTTCTCTCCGCCAAATATAACCACGACAGCTGTTCAAGACAAGGTGATATATGGCAATATCTGGGCATATTTAATACAAAACGGATGCATGTATTATAAGCCCGCTGAAGTTTAGCGTTAAGGGTGGTGTTTAGGTTGTTGTATATTACGTCACCATAATCGAAGATGGGTAGAATTAAGCTTTGAACAAGTAACTTTCTCGTATTTAGAGGAAGGAGATCCCGTAAACGTTTAAGAGAGTGCAAAGAAAAGAATACTCGTTGGCATATTTTCGTCGTGTGCTCCGTCCAGTTTAAGTACTTATCGAAAATGAGGCCAAGGTTTTTTACTGTTTCGTTTATTTGTATTGGTGTTGCGTGGAATAGGATTGGGGGAATTTTAACACTTTTCAGTTTGGTATGATTACTTTTGGATCCAATTATGATTGCTTGGGACTTTAAGAGACTTTAAGAGAAGGGACTGTTTGCATAAGGAATGGCATTACTAGCATTGCCCAAACCTCAGTCACTTTCATATAGTGAAAGCCAAGGATGAGACTGAGACAGGCCAATGTTCGAGCCCATGCCCCACTGAAAACAAAAAGTCTCGCCAACAAAGGCAGATTAAATAATCGTATGGTTCAGCTATCGGTCGGTGAAGTGGTGTGATCTAGGCAGCCTGTGTCCCAATTATAATGTTTTACCATCTAACAGCGAATTAGAACTGTAATGGACGGTCCATATTTTCGGTGCACCTTCAAAGGTCTGAGTGGTGGTGGTGGTGATTATTGTTTTAAGAGGAAGTAAAACTAGGCAACAATCCTCTATATAACATCAGAGAGAAAAATGCAAGGGATCCGACACTTCGGAAAATGAAGATATCGGCCAAAGAAATACAAGGTCCACGAAGGGTGTGAATAAGGGCCTCAAGTGCTCTAATACCGTAGACATCGCAAAAGAACAAGAGTTGACCAAGGGAGGTCGAAAAGAATACAGGAAAGTGAGGAGCCTGGTACAAGTAAGTGAAAGCAATACCAGGACTCAGCTAAGGGCCCCGTGGTGGCAAACCCGTGCTCCAGAGTTGAGAGTGGCTCGGGTCCCTTTTAGTCGCCTCTTACGTCAGGCAGGTGATGCCGTGGATGTTAATTCTACCGTCACCACCCACAGGGGGATAAAACATGTGACGGTAAGATATTTTTCGTTCAAAATCGGCTACCTCGGCCGAAAATGAATCCGCGAACTGGGGATTATGAGTCGGACACTGCACCTTTGATCTACCAAGGGAGCTAGCCAAGCAACAGTAAAACAGGGTGTTCCTAAAAATGTGCTCCACGGAGAATTAGAGTAGGTGAAGTCCTGTAATGCAGGGCCTCTCAAACGCCCAAAACCTCACGCGTGCAAAACGAGACGAAGAGGTTCTGTGCACTGTGCATCGAGTCCGACTCGGCTAAGCTCGACTCAACTCGCCTCGGATGATGGAGCGAGTGAGGAAGGGGGAAGCAGACTGAGCGAGAGAGACAGAGTTATTGCTCAAAATCGAGGAGTGGGAGTCTTCACTCTGGTCAACGTAGCGAAGTCGTCTTTTGCACCTTGCGCCCCGCGATGCACCGGTGCATGCACCCTGAGAGGCCCTGCTGTAATGATTAAGAGTGGTACGGGTGTCCCGCAGGGGATTGTTATTGGTCCTTTATGTTTTCTTATATATAAATTATATAAACGAAGAACTGAAATCACAGATAAGGCTATTTGCGAATGACGTTACACTGTATAGAGTAGTAAATGAGTTGTGATGAGTGCAGGGGAATCTAGACAATGTTGTGAGGTGGACAGCAAAAAATCGTATGTTTTTAAACGGCACGAAAAGTCAGGTTTAAGTTTCACCAAGAGGAAAGGTCCTCTCATTTTTTAAATCTGTGTTGATGGGGGTGATAGTACTTCATGGGGACCACTGTAAGTACTTAGGTATTAACATAAGTAATGATCATATTAACGAGATTGTAAACAAAGGTTACAGATCTCTTTACACGATTATGAGGGTATTTAGGGAGTGCAGTAAGGATGTGAAGGAGAGGGCGTATAAGTCTCCGCTAACACCCCAATTGGAGTTTGGTTCCAGTTCATCGGATCCCCACCAGTACAACTTGAGTCGAGAACTGGTAAAGATCGAAAGGAAAGCAGCTCGATTTGTTCTGTGTGATTGCCGACAAAGGTGTAGTGTTACAATTGTGTTGCCGAGAAGACTTGGGAGTAAGGAGGCGAGATGCTTGGCTAAGTGGTATGTTTCAAGCTGTCAGTGGAAAGTTGGCGTGGAATGGCATTAGTAGACCAATGAGCGTAAGCGGAGCTTTCAAAAGTAGGAAATGAAGATAAAGTTGGAATTCAAAAGAACAGATCGAGGCCAATATTCATTTATAGGATGATGAATAAAGGACTGGAATAATTTATCAAGGGAAATGTTCGATAAATTATCAAGTTCTTTCAAAACATTTCAGATAAGTCTAGGTAAAAAGTTATAGAGAATCTGCTGTGTGGGCAACAGCCCTAGATACAGCTCACTTATTATTGACCGAATATGAAATAATGGGTATCAAAACAACTTTATTTCCTTAAAGATCAAACAAATGAATGTTTAGCTCTATGGGTAAATTATTTCTAGAACTACCTACATGTAGAGCAGCTGCGTAGAATCCAATGCCTTGCAAGTCATTTCTCCGAGGAACAAGTCGAAAATGCGGAGGTCTTAATCCGTCCCGATAGCTCCAACTGCCCCAGTGTGACGTCACGAGTGGAAATGTCTGGTGCACACGATACACCTCAGTCAGTTCCACGGCCCCCTGAGACTCAACCGCCACCAGGAATTCGCAGTCGAACGGGATGTAAAGGCTCTGGAATAAGTCCTTAATGTTGGCGTTAGGACTGTCCAGAAGTATTAGCCAAACTGCTCCAGCCGGATCTAATCTGGAAAACAGCTGAACAAAACATAAATATTATACTGAATATTCCAAAATTATATTGGGACATTTAGATATTGAATAAAACTTCAAGGAAATGAGAGATGCAAAAAGAGGAGGTAAGCTGAAACCACGAATGACCAAAAATATTACAAAGTATTATATGACAAAATATTTTTATTTAATTTTTTTACAACTAGCATTACGTCGCACCGACACAGATAGATCTTATGGCGACGATGGGATAAGAATGGGCTATGAGTTGGAAATAAATGGCCGTGGCCTTAATTAAGGTAATTGTGAAAATGGGAAATCTAGGAAAACCGTCTTCAAGGCTGCCGACAGTGGGGTTCGAACCCACTATCTCCCGAAAGCAAGCTTACAGCTGCACAACCCTAACCGTACGACTACTCGCTCGGTACAAAGTAAATTAAACTCGTAACTGTGCCTTTCGTCCACCTCTGTGGGGAAGCGGTTAGTGTGATTACTTGCCACCCCCAAAGGCCAGGGTTGTATTCCCGGCTCAGTCACGAAATTTGAAAAGTGGTACGAGGGCTGAAGCGGAGTCCACTCAGACTAGGGAGGTCGGCTTAGCAGAGGAGGGTTCGATTTCCACCTCAGCCATTGTCAAAGTGGAGTAGTTTCCCGCGGTTTCCGACTTCTCCTCCAGGCAAATGCCGGGATGGTACCTAACATAAGTCCACGGCTGCTTCCGTCCCTCTTCCTTGTCTATCCCTTCCGATCATTCCGTCCCCCACAAGGCCCCTGTTCAGCATACCAGGTGAGGCCGCGTGGGCGAGGTACAGGTCCTCCTTCCCATGTGTGTCCCCCACCCCTAAAGTATCACGCTCTAGAACACTGCCCTTGAGGCGTTAGATGTAGGATTCCTTGCTGAGACCGACGGAAAAACCAACTCTGGAGGGTAAACAAAGAAAGAACGAACTACGTATTTCATCATCATCATCTGTTTACCCTCCAGGTTCGGTTTTTCCCTCGGACTTAGCGAGGGATCCCACCTCTACCGCCTCAAGGGCAGTGTCCTGGAGCTTCAGACCCTTGGTCGGGGATACAACTGGGGAGTATGACCAGTACCTCGCCCAGGCGGCCTCACCTGCTATGATGAACAGGGGCCTTGTGGAGGGATGGGAAGATTGGAACGGATAGGCAAGGAAGAGGGAAGGAAGCGGCCGTGGCCTTAAGTTAGGTACCATCCCGGCATTCGCCTGGAGGAGAAGTGGGGAAACCACGGAAAACCACTTCCAGGATGGCTGAGGTGGGAATCGAACACACCTCTACTCATTTGACCTCCCTAGGCTGAGTGGACCCCGTTCCAGCCCTCGTACCACTTTTCAAATTTCGTGGCAGAGCCGGGAATCGAACCCGGGCCTCCGGGGCTGGCAGCTAATCACGCTAACCACTACACCACAGAGGCGGACACTACGTATTTCACACATTATTATTATTATTATTATTATTATTATTATTATTATTATTATTATTATTATTATTATTATTATTGTACCGGGCGGTACACCTCCACTCCGCTAATTTAAAATGTGCGCCAGTTGAAACTCCTCTGCTGGAGGAAGTCTGAAACTTTATCTACGCTATTAATTCTCTACTTTCCCAGAAGATGTCACCACGTGGAAAATTTTGAGTTTTTGAACTGTGTCATTTTTGTTGTGGTTTTGTTTCACTTGAAGTAAGAAGTGTGAACTTTCTCTTCTAGAGGACACTACTGAAGATCTACAATAGTGCAACCTAGTGCGGAGTCAAAGAACTATTTTTTTGGAGAAAATTTAATTTCAAGAGTTTGTTCTTTGTTAAATTTCTTTCTGTCATTGTTTAAGTTGGCAATATTTACCCCTTTCTTCCCCTTGTTATGAATGTATCCAATCCCGAATTTCTTCTATTAATTTCTGACCAATCTGGTGTATCTTCCCCCAACTTGAATCTGTTGCGGGGTCCTACCCAATAAAGAGTTTGTGGGAGGGTGTTTTCTTTCCCCTAACGCCTAGAACCTTCCGCGAGAGGATATAAACTGCTGATTTTCGGGTCTCCGGGCCACTTCTGTTCCATCTTTCAGTGTGTTAAGTACATAGCAGGGGGCGGGAAGCGCCTCTTTCTTCGGCAGCGGTCAACAACAAGGTAATGGCCGATTATTAACTTCTTTCTTTGCTAGCTCAGCAGTTTAACTTTCGGGGCGGGTTCTAAGCGTTCAACCATGTAACCTTTTCCTAAAATGTAACTACTCTTTTCATATATTCTCTTTTAAAACGACATATCGGGATAGAGAGTGCTTAACCCTCTCGAGCTCCCACTCACATCGTCTTGAGGTGAACTTATTTTTCTCAACCAATTCTTCCGTAATGTAATGTAAATTGCTATTAAGTCACCTCTGTAGTATGGGATTAGCCCTTGTATTAACGGCCTAGGGCCAAGTAGGTCTTAAGCAAAGTGTATTGGGAGTGCAAGTTCGCCTCCTCTCAAATTGTATTTTAGAGGTCATGTATTAACCTTCTTGTTATTTAACAGACCTCAGTAGGTTGGGTATTTTACTCCTGTGTATACGTCCTTGGAGGACAGCTTAAAAGTGGAGTTTGGAGTGGCCTATGATAGGCTTGTATTTTAGGGGGAAGTTGCCCTTTCTTGAAAATTGTGCTTCTGCCTCAAGGAGGCTTTTGGGTGTAATTGGAAGCAAATGTTTCTGGCATGTTTGGGGGTTTTCGGCCCCTTTGTTGTATGGTGTTCATTGTAAGGTTGGGCTCATTGCTCAAGAATTATGTTTCTGACTTTTGAAGCCCCTAATGGGGTACCTATGTAAATGTATTTTGCAATCGTGTTTCGGCTACTAAGTACCTGTTCTATTTGTTGTTACCTAATTTTGAAAAGAAAATATAACCTTGTTAAATTTTAAAATTAATTTCACTTTAGTAGCTTGAGACCTATTCACCACCCAGCACCTTCTTTCATGCATAACTACCACAAAAACACGGTAACAAGTGGTAGCAGAGCGTGGTTGAATGGGTCTCAATTTAGCCCCTTTTGACGGCTAAACATTGCTTTAATTCGAACTCTAACAATTTTCTCAGTTGCTGGAATTTTTTGAGGTTTTTTTATTGTTCTGTCATCATGTCCGGCCCTCGCGATGTTCTCCTCCTTAACTATTTGCGCAAAGAGGAGTTGATATACGAGTTAACTATCAGAAACGTTCAATCTGGAGGCACGGTTGCAATAGACACTAACAAGCTTAGAGAGTCCCTTGATTTGCCCATTTCCATCCCCAATTTGGGAGAGAAAGAAATTGACGACTCTCTTTCCACGATCACGGAGAATATTACTGGGCTAGCTTCCGTAGTTAGTTTTTTTGATGAAAATGATCCGTCTCCTAACCAAATTAAGCGTGTGCAAGGCAGATTATATCACTTTTCAAATAGAGTTAATGATCTGTTGTCTCTGAAGGTGAATGACGTTCAGAGGAAGCAAGCTAATACGCTCCTTGAAACTATCTCTGTATTGTCTAGTAAAGTCATTCAATTGTTAACTGGGGAAGTTCCTCCCAAATCTGATCAGCCCACCATAGTGAATGTAAGTAGTGAGGAAGAACCTGCTAAGGGAGAAGGCAATAGGATAACCGTTGCTGCTCAAACTATCTCTGCCCCATTGGACAACGAGTCTGAACGCCGCACATCGTTGAACAATGTACGTGCTGAATTAACTTCCTTGCCATTGAAACCTTTACCTACTATGTCGCCCGGGTTTAGCAGCTTGCCTCATCCATTTGCAATGTTGCTCAGAGGTATATCCAAGTTTTCCGTTAATACCACCAGTGACGTAATTTCATTTTTAAGATTTCTAGTGGAATTTCAGGATCATGCCCTTGTGTTTTCTCTTTCCCCATGTCAAATTTTGCAAATTATCTATCCTTATGCTATTGGAGTTCTCTCAGATAAAATAGTAAGAGCCATAGCTGAACAGTCATCTATCGAAGATTTCCATGCACATCTGCTTGCAAATTTTATTCCTGCCCGCGCGAGGTCATCTCTTATTCAGAAATACTATTATCGGGTACAGCGCTTGGATGAAAACCTGGCAGACTTCATCCAAGATATTAAGTTTTATACTAGGGTGTTTGCTCTCCACTTCCCTGAGGATCAGATCGTGCAAGCTATTGTCGAAGGGATTTCACCACCCTACAGGTCATATTTGTGTTTCGCGGCGTGCCCGCAAACCTTCTCTGAACTGGAAGCATTAGCCGTCTCTGCGGAAGGAGTTAGATACGCCGATTCTTTGCGTGTGGCAAAAGAACCCCCGCCTTCTTTTAGTAATACTCGGCTTCCACCTCGCCGATCAGTCACCCCTCGTAAATGTTATGCTTGCGGGTCGCCTGACCATCTGCGCAATAAGTGTCCTCTGATCAAGTCTAGTAGGGCAAATAATGGAGCTGGTTCATCACAAGGCTGTTTTAAGTGTGGGGCCTTCTCACATATCGCCAAGAATTGCCCAAACTCGAATAGCACCCCCTCCTGCTCAACTTCTGGTGCAAATTCTACCTATGCCAATAATAAAAAGTGACTAGTGGCTTCGGCTGAGTCGACTAATCCATCTTCCCGAGACTCAGCCCCTGGTAAACAGGTTGTAAATTTAGAGAACGATCAGCCTTCAAATTAATCTTTTGAATGCCCTAAAGAATGTCTTAGGATTGCGGCGGATACCCCCGCACCTGTTCCTTTTCTTAAGATTGAATTAAATAACGAGCCTATAACAGCTCTCTTAGATTCAGGAAGTGTTTGTTCGATTATTTCGGCTGAATGGTATTCTAAATTGAAAACGGTTTGTAAACTTCCTGACTATGTCTCTTCTCCTGTTCAATACGTATCGGCTAATTCATCTCCATTAGAAATTCTAGGTTCCTTACTGGTCAAAATTCGTATTTTTAAGTTTACATGGAAAGTTAAATTGTTTGTGGCCAAGCAATTGTCTTGCCCCATTATATTGGGAGCTGACTTTATTTCTCACACTGGTCTTGTGCTCGATCTCCAGTCTAGGTCGTGCACATTCAAATTTGCTTCTAGTTGTAAAATACCACTATTAAAGTGTAATTCTGTGTCATGTTGTTCTATTTCGCCTACCCAGGATGAGATGTTGTTAGACCTTAGACATCTACCTGAGGAGCAGGCTGATAGTATTCGCAAACTGTGTCAGTCGTTTCCCGAGGTGTTCTCTGATACTCTTGGTGTTACTGACCTTATTGAATACAAAATTGAGGTCACGGATTCGATTCCGGTCCGTTTTCCACCTTATAGGCTATCTCCACCTAAAATGAAGGCTCTAAAAGAAATCATCGATCAGATGTTGAAGGACGGTATTATTAGGCCCTCTAAGTCAGCGTATTCTTCGCCTATTTTTTTGGTCCCGAAACCCCAAGGAGGCTTCAGGCCTGTCATTGATTACAGGGCTCTCAATCGGAAGGTGGTGTTACAATCTGTGCCCCTTCCCGACCTTCATTCTTGTTTTTCATGGTTTCGTAAGGCCAAGTTCTTTACTATCTTGGACTTGAATCAGGCCTATAATCAAATTCCCCTTGCCGAAGAGTCTAAACATCTTACAGCGTTTGCTACGGACTGGAATTTATACGAATACAAACGCGTGCCTTTCGGGCTCCCCACCGGAGCAACTGTACTCACTAGGCTACTAGATAGGGTCTTCTCCGACATCAAATTTGAGTACTTATATCACTACTTGGATGATGTCGTCGTATTTTCAGAGACTTTTGAAGAACGTCTAGATCATCTGCGAGAAGTTCTCGATCGCCTTCGTAAGGCTGGGTTAACTGTTAAGTTGTCCAAGGTTGCCTTTGCTAAGCCCTCTATGTCATTCCTAGGGCATATTGTGTCACCCGATGGTGTAGCAGTCGATCATTCTAGAACACAGGCCATCCGTGATTTTAAACCTCCCAAGGACATTAAAGGTATCGCCAGGTTCATTGGTATGGTGAATTTCTTCAGAAAGTTCATTCCTAACTTTGCTAATAGAGCGGCGCCCTTAAACCTTCTTCGTAGGAAAGGCATCAAATTCGAGTGGGGATCTTCTCAACAAGCCGCTTTTGAAGATCTGAAATTAGCTCTGTGTAATGCCCCTGTCCTTGCTATGCCTGATTTCTCAAAGAAATTCATCGTCCAAACGGACGCGTCATCGTCAGCTGTAGCTGCAATCCTTCTTCAAGAGACTGAACTAGGGAGGCGACCCATCGCCTATGCATCTAGGACTCTATCGGCTCAAGAAGCCAAGTATTCCATCTATGAGCTCGAAGGGTTGGCAGTCTTATTTGCCTTAGAAAAGTTCCGTCTCTATCTGGAACATGTCAAATTCGACCTGGAGACAGATAATCAAGCCTTAAGCTGGGTCTTAGGTAGGCCGCGTCGTACTGGTCGTATAGCCCGTTGGGCCATCCGTATTTCTGCCTTCCAATTCGATGTCAGGCATATCAGAGGTACTGAAAATGTTGTTGCTGATGGACTCAGTCGTATGTTTTCAAACGACGTTGAGAACCATGAACCGGTCGACCGTTCATCACCTCCCGAGTCCACACTATTTGATGTTAATGCCATCTTAACTGATGCCCCCATGCTCTTTAGGGATATTGAGAAATACCAACATGAAGATCCGACGCTGGCTCCGATAATGGAAACCCTTTCTTCTGGGGAACACGTTGTCCCTTATGTTCTGAGGAATGGTGTTCTATGTTGCCCTTCGAGGCATGATAAGATGATGAAGGTTGTTGTTCCAGCGATTCTTGTACCTATGATCTTCAAGTATTATCATGAGACCCCATTAGGAGGGCATCTTGGTATCTTTAAAACTCGTGAAAAGATTCGTGAAATGTTCATCTGGAAAGGTATGGACGGTGAAATCCGTGAACTAGTAAAAGCTTGTAAATCCTGTTTGATTAGTAAACCAACCATGTCCACCAAGGTAGGCCTCTTGTCTTCGCATCAAGCATCGCGCCCCATGGAACGCCTGTATATTGATTATGTAGGACCCTTCCCCCAGTCGAAGGGAAATGCCAACAAATTCATCCTTGTATGTGTAGATGGTTTTACCAGATTTTCTTGGTTATTTCCGACTAAGCTGGCTACCGCTCAGTCTACCATTACTTGCCTAAATTCTATTTTTGCTTCTTTTGGTCCGTGCCAATATATTGTATCTGATAATGCTAAGGCTTTTACATCTAATTTATTTCGTAAATTCTGTTTTGACTTATCCATCTCTCATGTAACTACTTCTGCGTATTACCCTCAACCATCTCTGGCTGAACGGGTTAATCGTAACCTCAGGTCCGCACTGATTGCCTATCATCATGATGATCATTCCAGGTGGGACACGTCCCTGCATTGGTTAGCTTTTGCTTTGAATTCGGCGGTTCATGAATCACATAAATTCACTCCAGCTTCTTTGATGTTCAAGTTTGTTCCCAACTCGCCGCTCTCTAACCTCTCGTCTCTGAGTGACATTCTACCCGAGACAATAGATCCGGATAATATTAAAGATCTTTGGAAGAAGGCTAAAGCCAATCTTAAGGTATCTCATGAAAAGGTTAGGGAAAGGTATGATCGTGGACGGAGACCCACCACTTTGAATGTAGGTGACCAGGTAATGGTCAAGAATTTTGTTCCCGCGGGCAAGCTTGCCCCCAGATTTCATGGGCCTTGTATCATTCTCGATTTTCTTACGCCAGTTACGTTGTTAGTAAGCAATCCAGCCACCGAGAGGATATTTAGGGTTCACCTGTCACAGGTGAAACCAGTGTAAATTTTGTGTCAACTTGCTTCATATAATTTGAAAGGAATATGAAGGTTATATTTTTTTTAGTTCAACTTTTAAGGCTTTCTGCCCCTTCTATAATATTTTGGTTATATGTAAGCCTCTTGTACAACCTTCCCCGATCCGTTAAACTGCCATTCGGTCCTTGCCTCGGCCATTACCACGCTCCCGTCTCCTGCTTCAATACACACTGTGGCTTGATTTGAGTAAATGCCATGGATATCTGCACGCCGCTGACCCCTCAACCTCCTCACCAAGCCTGTGCCCTTAAAAAAAAAAAGATGATGGTCCAACACAATTCTGCCGCCAAGTTTTAATGTTTCAGTGCCCCCGCAGCCGCGCGGCGCCGTGCAGCAACTGGAGCAGAGGACGGGCCCCCTCGGCCCCAGCGAGGACGACGTGTGCACGGCGAGCCGGAGCTCTCCTCCCGGCCAAGGCTGATGTGTGGCGCACGACCTGCTACTTGCCCGCAGCCTGTATATGTTCACCGCGGGCGCGGCGTGCTTCAACACCTCTGCTTCCCTCATAGTGCGGGCGAGCGGTATCTCAGGGTACTTGAGGGGTCCGAGCGGCCTCCTTTGGACGCAAGCCGCAACGGCCGGTCTGGCCATCCCACTTCATCACCATCTACTACATGAACAGTTACTATAAGTAATGACTACACTTGGGAATTCAACTGCAATATTTGGTGGACTTTGAAAAAAAAATTTTCCTTCACTTTCAAGTATAAAAAGTTATCTTCAGAAATTCAACTTCTACAAACAGAAAGACTTTACTTCACTTGCAACAACGAAATTTTGAAACTGAAACAAACTAAATTTAGAAAATCTCATAAATGCTTCTGCAATCTATCTTCATATTCACATCAAAACTTGGACTTTGTTTTCAAACAATTTCATGTGTCACACCGGGAGGAACTTTTGGGGGGGGAGGTCTGTACCGGGCGGTACACCTCCACTCCGCTAATTTAAAATGTGCGCCAGTTGAAACTCCTCTGCTGGAGGAAGTCTGAAACTTTATCTACGCTATTAATTCTCTACTTTCCCAGAAGATGTCACCACGTGGAAAATTTTGAGTTTTTGAACTGTGTCATTTTTGTTGTGGTTTTGTTTCACTTGAAGTAAGAAGTGTGAACTTTCTCTTCTAGAGGACACTACTGAAGATCTACAATAGTGCAACCTAGTGCGGAGTCAAAGAACTATTTTTTTGGAGAAAATTTAATTTCAAGAGTTTGTTCTTTGTTAAATTTCTTTCTGTCATTGTTTAAGTTGGCAATATTTACCCCTTTCTTCCCCTTGTTATGAATGTATCCAATCCCGAATTTCTTCTATTAATTTCTGACCAATCTGGTGTATCTTCCCCCAACTTGAATCTGTTGCGGGGTCCTACCCAATAAAGAGTTTGTGGGAGGGTGTTTTCTTTCCCCTAACGCCTAGAACCTTCCGCGAGAGGATATAAACTGCTGATTTTCGGGTCTCCGGGCCACTTCTGTTCCATCTTTCAGTGTGTTAAGTACATAGCAGGGGGCGGGAAGCGCCTCTTTCTTCGGCAGCGGTCAACAACAAGGTAATGGCCGATTATTAACTTCTTTCTTTGCTAGCTCAGCAGTTTAACTTTCGGGGCGGGTTCTAAGCGTTCAACCATGTAACCTTTTCCTAAAATGTAACTACTCTTTTCATATATTCTCTTTTAAAACGACATATCGGGATAGAGAGTGCTTAACCCTCTCGAGCTCCCACTCACATCGTCTTGAGGTGAACTTATTTTTCTCAACCAATTCTTCCGTAATGTAATGTAAATTGCTATTAAGTCACCTCTGTAGTATGGGATTAGCCCTTGTATTAACGGCCTAGGGCCAAGTAGGTCTTAAGCAAAGTGTATTGGGAGTGCAAGTTCGCCTCCTCTCAAATTGTATTTTAGAGGTCATGTATTAACCTTCTTGTCATTTAACAGACCTCAGTAGGTTGGGTATTTTACCCCTGTGTATACGTCCTTGGAGGACAGCTTAAAAGTGGAGTTTGGAGTGGCCTATGATAGGCTTGTATTTTAGGGGGAAGTTGCCCTTTCTTGAAAATTGTGCTTCTGCCTCAAGGAGGCTTTTGGGTGTAATTGGAAGCAAATGTTTCTGGCATGTTTGGGGGTTTTCGGCCCCTTTGTTGTATGGTGTTCATTGTAAGGTTGGGCTCATTGCTCAAGAATTATGTTTCTGACTTTTGAAGCCCCTAATGGGGTACCTATGTAAATGTATTTTGCAATCGTGTTTCGGCTACTAAGTACCTGTTCTATTTGTTGTTACCTAATTTTGAAAAGAAAATATAACCTTGTTAAATTTTAAAATTAATTTCACTTTAGTAGCTTGAGACCTATTCACCACCCAGCACCTTCTTTCATGCATAACTACCACAAAAACACGGTAACAATTATTATTATTATTATATTCGTCATGAAGATTATGCAGACGACTCCGACCTTGACAATAGCAGTTCTGAGAATCGAGTTACAGCAGATGTTGGATTTAATGCATTGGAGGTGAGAATGATTTCGAAATGTTATTAAAATACAGTACCATACGCTTTAATTACAGTAATTACTGTATACAGTATTCACTTCAGTAGTAACAAAAATATTGTTTTATTATTTCAGAGTGCTTTGCGCTTTGTTGAACAAAGTAATGAAACTACACCAGCTGATGATTAAACGGTGGCGCAACGTAGCTGCACGACAACGCTGCACCAAGAAAATTCAGAAGAAAATCACTGATTTTGTACAATGAGTGACTTTATATACAGTATGCACCTTTGCTTAGCATTTTTTTTTTTTCGACATTTAACTACAGAAAATATTTACCATGTGTCATCCGAAAAAACGGGTCAACAGAAGTGGCTCCTCCCCCTTTATTTCGGATAAACGGGGCTCTACATTATTATTATTATTATTATTATTATTATTATTATTATTATTATTATTATTATTATTATTATTATTGTACCGGGCGGTACACCTCCGCGCCGCTAATTCAAACATTGCGCCAGTTGAAACTCCTCTACTGGAGGAAGCCTGAACTTTAACAACCATGTTAATTCTAAAGTTTCTCACAAGATGTCTCTACTGTAAATTTTGTAGTGTTCTGAACTATGTCAATTTCGAGTCGTATTTGTCTGCTCCATAACAAGAACTTTGAACATTCTCTAACAGATGTCTCTACCAAAACTGATAACGCTCTCTGGTGTAAAGGAATGAATTGTCCGGAAGAAATTTAACAATTCATAAGTTTTGTTTTTGCTAAATTTTGTTCTGTGGTTTGAGAGTTGGCAATATAATCCTTTCTTTCCGCCTGTTTTGAATGTAGCCAATCAGGAATTTCTGTCATTAATTTTCCACCAATAAGGTGTTTCTTCTTCGTCTGGTGTATTAGTTTTTGCTGTTAGCCAATAAAATTTTGTGGGCGGGTTGTAATCATTCATGAAACGTCTCGAATGTTCCGCGAGGGTATATAAACTGCTGATTTTCTTGTATCCTGGCCACTTCAGTAACATCTTTCCTAGTGTGATTATGTAGCAGGGGGCGGGAAGCGCCTCTTCCTTCGGGCAGCAGTTCTTCCATAAGGTAATGGCCTTTTAATAACTTCATTTCTTGCTAGCTCAGCAATTTAACCCTCGGGGCAGGTTCGAAACTTTCATCATGTAACCTTCCTTTAAAATGTAAAAGACACTTGGTATACATTCCGTCTCTTTAACTACAAATCGGGATAGAGAGTGCCTAACCCTCTCGAGCTCCCTCTCATATTGTTTTTGAGGTAACTACGTTTTCATATCTGTTTTTCTTCGCTAAATAATGTAATTAATTTTCCTATCGTGTCACCTCCGTAGTATGGGATTAGCCCTTGCATAAGCGGCCTAAGAGCCAAATAGGTTTTAAAAAGGTGTATTAGGAGTGCAAGTTACGCCTCAACTCAAGTTGGTATTTTGGGGCCATGTTATTGTCCTGTTTCTTTAGTGAATAGGCCTCAGTAGGTTGGGTAATTTTACCCCTGTTCATGTGTGCCTGGAGGGCAGCTTGAAGGTGGAGTTTGGTGTGGCCTTTGATGGGCTTGAACTTTGAGAGCGGGTTTGCTCTTTCTTAAAAGTAGATTTACTGTGTGCCTCGAGGAGGCTTTACTGGGTAATTGGGAGCAAGTGCTCCTGGGAATGATTGAGGTTTTCTGCCCCTTTGTCAAACCTAGTGTATAAGTAAAGTGGAGCTTATTGCTCAGGGATTGTGAATCGGGGGCTCGAAGCCCAAAATCCATTATTAAACTGTAATTGTACTTTCTTAACTTGTTGATATACAACTGAGTTCCTGTAATACTTGTTATTTCTTGACCTTGAAAAGAAAATATAACCTTCGTTAAATTTTAAATTAACTTTAATTTCGTAAGTTGAGACGTGTTCATCCCAGCACCTTCTTTCACCTCTAACTACCACGGATAACTCAGTAACAATTATTATTATTATTATTATTATTATTATTATTATTATTATTATTATTATTATTGTTACCGAGTTTTTGTGGTAGTTAAGCATGAAAGAAGGTGCTGGGTGGTGAATAGGTCTTAAGCTACTAAAGAGAAATTAAATTTTAAAATTTAACAAGGTTATATTTTCTTTTCAAAATTAGGTAACAACAAATAGAACAGGTACTTAGTAGCCAAAATACAACTTGAAATGTACAATTACAGGGATTAAAGAATTTGGGCTTCGAGCCCTGAAAACACAATTCTTGAGCAACTAGCTCAACTTTACGATATACCAATTTCAACAAAAGGGGCAGAAGACCCCACTCAAACCCTGGAGCCCTTGCTCCAAATTACACAGCAAAGCCTCCTCGAGGCATACAACTCCCAGTTTTAGAAAAGAGCCACTCGCTCTTAAAGTTAAGCCTCTCCCAGGCCACACCAAACTCAACTTTCAAGTTGTCCTCAAAGGACATATACACAGGGGTAAAATACCCAACCTACTGAGGTCTATTAGGTGAGAAACGATTAATACAGGACCTCTAAAATACAACTTGAGAGGAGGCGAACTTGCACTCCTAATACACTTTGCATTTAAAACCTAATCTGGCTCTGGGCCACTAACGCAAGGGCTAATCCCATACTACAGAGGTGACTTAGAGAAGAACACTTTACATTACATAAACGAAGAAAAGTTTGAGAAAATAAGTTCACCTCAAAACAAATGTGAGTGGGAGCTCGAGAGGGTTAGCACTCTCTATCCCAATATGTAGCTTTACCAGAAAAAGAAGAAAAGAGTAGTTACATTTTAGGAAAAGGTTACATGATGGAAAACGCTTCGAACCCGCCGCGAGAGTTAAACTGCCGACCTAGCAAGAAAAGAAGATATTAATAGGCCATTACCTGGTAGTAGATCGCTGCCGAGGAAAGAGGCGCTTCCCGCCTCCTGCTATGTACTTAATACACTGAAAGATGGAACAGAAGTGGCCCGGAGACCCCAAAATCAGCAGTTTATATCCTCTCGCGGAAGATTCTAGGCGTTAGGGGAAATAAAACACCCTCCCTCAAAGTTTTTATTGGTTCGGGAAAAGAAACCCCTACATAGAGGAAGAAGAAACACATTATTGGTGGAAAATTAATTAAAGAAATTCGGGATTGGCTAGATCCAAACTAAGGGGAAAAAGAGGGGTATACAGCCAACTTAAACGATAACAGAAAGAAATTTAACAAGAAACAAACTTTTGAAATAAAAATTTCTCCAACAAAATAGTTCTTTGATTCCGCACTAGGTCGCACTATTGTTGATCTTCAGTAGTGTCCTCTAGAAGAGAAAGTTCACACTTCTTACTTCAAGCGAAACAAAAACACATCAAAAGTGACACAGTTCACAAACTCAAAATTTTCCACGTGGTGACATCTTCTGAGAAAGTAGAGAATTAATAGAATAGATAAAGTTCAACCTTCCTCCAGAAGAGGAGTTTCAACTGGCGCAACTTTTAAATAAACAGAGTAGAGGTGTACCGCCCGGTACAGACCTCCCCCCCCAAAAGTTCCTCCAAGGGGTAACACAGAAGAACATAAGCTTTGTTTCCAAAATAAGGTCCAAGTTTTGATGTTGATATTAAGATTAATTGCGGAAGCATTTATAAGATTTTAGTAATTTGGTTGGTTGCAATTTCAAAATTTTGTTGTTGCAGGTGCAGTAAAGTTTTTCTGTTGTAGTAGTTGAATTTCTGAAGATAAACCTTTAATGCTTAAAAGTGAAGAAAAGTTTTGCAATGTCCACCAAATATTGTTGTTAAATTCCCAAATGTAATTATTGCTTATGGTGACTGTCCATGTAGTTGATGTAGATTGAGTCGGATGGCCAGACCGGCCGTTGCAGCTTGCGTCCAACGGAGGCCGCTCGGACCCCTCAAGTACCCTGAGATACCGCTCGCCCGCACTATGAGGGGAGCAGAGGTGTTGAAGTACGCCGCGCCCGCGGTGAACAGATACAGGCTGCGGGCATGTAGCAGGTCGTGCGCCGCACATCAGCCTTGGCCGGGAGGAGAGTTCCGGCTCGCCGTGCACATGTCGTCCTCGCTGGAGAGGAGGGGGCCCATCCCCCTCCCCAGTCGCTGCACGGCGCTGCGCGGCTGCGGGGGCGCTGAAACATTAAAGCTAGGCGGCAGAATTGTGTTGGACAATCATTTCCTTTGAGGGTACAGGCTTGTGGAGAGGTTGAGGGGCCAGCGGCGTGTAGATATCCATGGCATTTACTATTATGAAGCCACAGTGTAAGGTGGAGCAGGAGACGGGAGCGTGGTAATGGCCGTGGCAAAGACAGGATGGCAGTTTAAGGGGTCGGGGCAGGTTTCACAAACATGCTTACATCTAAAACCAAAATATTACAGAAGGGGCAGAATGCCTTAAAAGTGAAACTCAAAAAAAAGAAAAAATATAACCTTCATATCCTTTCAAAATAATATGAAGCAAGTTAACACAGAAATTACACCGGTTTCACCTGGGACAGGTGAACTCTAAATATCCTCTCGGTGGCTGGATTACTTAGCAATAAGGTAACCGGCGTAAGAAAATCGAGAATGATACAAGGCCCATGAAATCTGGGGGCAAGCTTGCCCGCGGGAACAAAATTTTTGACCATAACCTGGTCGCCTACCTTCAAAGGGGTGGGTCTCCGTCCACGATCATACCTTTCCCTAACCTTTTCATGAGACACTTTAAGATTGGCTTTAGCCTTCTTCCAAAGATCTTTAATGTTGTCCGGATCTATTGTCTCGGGCAGAATGTCATTCAGAGACCAGAGGTTAGAGAGTGGCGTGTTGGGAACAAACTTAAACATCAAAGAAGCTGGAGTAAATTTGTGAGATTCATGAACCGCCGAATTCAAAGCAAAAGCTAACCAATGCAGGGACGTGTCCCACCTAGAATGATCTTCATGATGATAGGCAATAAGTGCGGACCTGAGATTACGGTTAACCCGTTCAGCCAGAGATGGTTGAGGGTAATAAGCAGATGTAGTTACATGAGAGATGGACAAGTCAAAACAGAATTTACGAAACAGATTTGATGTAAAAGCTTTAGCATTATCAGATACAATGTATTGGCACGGACCAAAAGAAGCAAAAATGGAATTTAGGCAAGTAATTGTGGACTGAGCGGTAGCCAGCTTAGTCGGAAATAACCAGGAAAATCTTGTAAAACCATCTACACACACAAAGATGAACTTGTTGGCATTACCCTTTGACTGGGGGAAGGGTCCCACATAATCGATATACAGGCGTTCCATGGGGCGCGACGCTTGATGAGAAGACAAAAGGCCTACTTTAGTGGACATGGTGGGTTTACTGATCAAACAAGATTTACAAGCTTTTACAAGTTCCCGAATTTCACCGTCCATACCTTTCCATATGAACATTTCACGAATCTTTTCACGAGTTTTAAAGATTCCAAGATGCCCCCCCCAATGGGGTCTCATGATAGTATTTGAAGATCATAGGTACAAGAACCGCTGGAACAACAACTTTCATCAACTTATCATGCCTCGAAGGGCAACATAGAACACCATTCCTCAGAACATAAGGGACAGCATGTTCCCCAGAAGAAAGGGTTTCCATTATCGGAGCCAGCGTCGGATCTTCACGTTGGTATTTCTCAATATCCCTAAAAAGCATGGGAGCATCAGTTAAGATGGCATTAACATCAGATAGCATGGACTCGGGAGGTGATGAACTGTCTACCGGTTCATGGGTCTCGACGTCGTTAGAAAACATACGGCTGAGTCCATCAGCAACAACATTTTCAGTACCTCTGATATGTCGTACATCAAATTGGAAGGCAGAAATACGGATGGCCCAACGGGCTATACGACCAGTACGACGCGGCCTACCTAAGACCCAGCTTAAGGCTTGATTATCTGTCTCCAGATCGAATTTGACGTGTTCCAGATAGAGACGGAACTTTTCTAAGGCGAATAAGACTGCCAAACCTTCAAGCTCATATATGGAGTACTTTGCTTCTAGAGCTGACAATGTCCTAGACGCATAGGCGATGGGTCGCCTCCCTAGTTCAGTCTCTTGAAGAAGAACTGCGGCTACTGCTGACGACGATGCGTCGGTTTGGACGATGAATTTCTTCGAGAAATCAGGCATAGCAAGTACAGGGGCATTACAGAGAGCTAATTTTAGATCTTCAAAAGCGGCTTGTTGAGAAGGTCCCCACTCGAATTTGATGCCTTTCCTACGAAGAAGGTTTAAGGGCGCCGCTCTATTAGCGAAGTTAGGAATAAACTTCCTGAAGAAATTCACCATACCAATGAATCTAGCGATACCTTTGATGTCCTTAGGAGGTTTAAAATCACGGATGGCCTGTGTTCTAGAATGATCGACTGCTACACCATCAGGTGACACAATATGCCCTAGGAATGACATAGAGGGCTTAGCAAAGGCAACCTTGGACAACTTAACAGTTAACCCAGCCTTACGAAGGCGATCGAGAACTTCTCGCAGATGATCTAGATGTTCTTCAAAAGTCTCGGAAAATACGACGACATCATCCAAGTAGTGATATAAGTACTCAAATTTGATGTCGGAAAAGACCCTATCTAGTAGCCTAGTGAGCACAGCTGCCCCCGTGGGGAGCCCGAAAGGCACGCGGTTGTATTCATATAAATTCCAGTCCGTGGCAAACGCTGTAAGATGTTTAGACTCTTCGGCAAGGGGAATTTGATTATAGGCCTGATTCAAGTCCAAGATGGTGAAGAACTTGGCCTTACGAAACCATGAGAAGCAAGAATGAAGGTCGGGAAGGGGCACAGATTGCAACACCACCTTCCGATTGAGAGCCCTGTAATCAATGACAGGCCTGAAGCCTCCTTGGGGTTTCGGGACTAGAAAAATAGGCGAAGAATACGCTGACTTAGATGGCCTAATAATACCATCCTTCAACATCTGATCGATGATTTCTTTCAGAGCCTTCATTTTAGGTGGAGATAGCCTATACGGTGGAAAACGGACAGGAATCGAGTCCGTGACCTCAATTTTGTATTCAATAAGGTCAGTAACACCAAGAGTATCAGAGAACACCTCGGGAAACGACTGACACAGTTTCCGAATACTATCAGCCTGCTCCTCAGGTAGATGTCTAAGGTCTAACAACATCTCATCCTGGGTAGGCGAAATAGATGAACATGATACAGAATTACACTTTAACAAGGGAATTCTACAATTGGACGCAAATTTGAATATGCACGACCTACACTGGAGATCGAGCACAAGACCAGTGTGAGAAATGAAGTCCGCTCCCAATATGATGGGGCAAGACAAACGCTTGGCCACAAACAATTTAACTTTCCATGTAAACTTAAAAACACGAATTTTAACCAGTAAGGAACCTAGAATTTCTAATGGAGATGAATTAGCCGAAACGTATTGAACAGGAGAAGAGACATAGTCAGGGAGTTTACAAACAGATTTCAATTTAGAATACCAATCAGCCGAAATAATGGAACAAACACTGCCTGAATCTAAGAGAGCTGTTATAGGCTCGTTATTTAACTCAATCTTAAGAAAAGGAACAGGTGCGGGGGTATCCGCCGCAATCCTAAGACACTCTTTAGGGCATTCAAAAGATGAATTTGAAGGCTGGTCGTTCTCTGCATTTACAACCTGTTTACTAGGGGCTAAGTCTCGGGAAGATGGATTAGTCGGCTCAGCCGACGCCACTAGTCACTTTTTATTATTGGAATAGCTGGAATTTGCACCAGAAGTTGAGCAGGAGGGGGTGCTATTTGAGTTTGGGCAATTCTTGGCGATATGTGAGAAGGCCCCACACTTAAAACAGCCTTGTGATGACCCTACTCCATTCCTTGTCCCACTTGACTTGATCAGAGGACACTTATTCCGCAGATGGTCAGGCGACCCACAAGCATAACATTTACGGGGATTGACTGGTCGGCGAGGTGGAGGCCGAGTGTTACTAAAGGAAGGCGGGGGTTCTTTCGCCACACGCAAGGAATCGGCATACCTAACTCCTTCCGCAGAGACGGCTAATGCTTCCAGTTCAGAGAAGGTTTGCGGGCACGCCGCGAAACACAAATATGACCTGTAGGGTGGTGAAATCCCTTCAACAATAGCTTGCACGATCTGATCCTCAGGGAAGTGGAGAGCAAACACCCTAGTATAAAACTTAATATCTTGGATGAAGTCTGCCAGGTTTTCATCCAAGCGCTGTACCCGATAATAGTATTTCTGAATAAGGGAGGACCTGGCCCTAGCCGGGATGAAGTTAGCTAGCAAATGGGCGTGGAAATCCTCAATAGAAGATTGCTCGGCAATGGCTCTAACTATTTTGTCAGATAGAACACCAATAGCATAAGGATAGATAATTTGCAAAATTTGACATGGGGAAAGAGAAAACACAAGGGCATGATCCTGAAATTCCACTAGAAATCTTAAAAATGAAATTACGTCACTGGTGGTATTAACGGAAAACTTGGATATACCTCTGAGCAACATTGCCAATGGATGAGGCAAGCTACTGAACCCAGGTGACATAGTCGTTAAAGGTTTCAAGGGCAAGGAAGTTAATTCAGAGCGGATGTTACTCAATGACGCACGGCGTTCAGATTCGTTGTTCGATGGGGCAGAGATAGTTTGAGCAGCAACGGTTATCCTATTGACTTCTCCCTGAGGAGGCTCTTCCTCGTTACCTACATTCACCGTGGCGGGTTGATCAGTTTTGGGAGGAGCTTCGCCGGTTAGCAATTGAGTGACCTTATTAGACAATTCAGAAATAGTTTCAAGGAGCGTATTAGCTTGCTTCCTCTGAACGTCATTCACCTTTAGAGACAATAGATCATTAACTCTATTTGCAAAGTGATACAGCCTGCCTTGCACACGCTTAATTTGATTAGGAGATGGATCGTTTTCATCAAAAAAGCTGACTACCGATGCTAGCCCAGTAATATTCTCGACAATCGTGGAAAGAGAGTCGTCAATTTCTTTCTCTCCCAAATTGGGGATGGAAATGGGCAAATCAAGGGACTCTCTAAGCTTGTTAGTGTCTATTGCAACCGTGCCTCCAGATTGAACGTTTCTGATAGTTAACTCATATATCAACTCCTCTTTGCGCAAGTAGTTAAGGAGGAGAACATCGCGAGGGCCGGGCATGATGACAGAACAATTTAGAAAAACTCAAAAAATTCCAGCAACTGAGAAAATTGTTAGAGTTCGAATCAAAGCAATATTTAGCCGTCAAAAGGGGCTAAATTGAGACCCATTCAACCACGCTCTGCTACCACTTGTTACCGAGTTTTTGTGGTAGTTAAGCATGAAAGAAGGTGCTGGGTGGTGAATAGGTCTTAAGCTACTAAAGAGAAATTAAATTTTAAAATTTAACAAGGTTATATTTTCTTTTCAAAATTAGGTAACAACAAATAGAACAGGTACTTAGTAGCCAAAATACAACTTGAAATGTACAATTACAGGGATTAAAGAATTTGGGCTTCGAGCCCTGAAAACACAATTCTTGAGCAACTAGCTCAACTTTACGATATACCAATTTCAACAAAAGGGGCAGAAGACCCCACTCAAACCCTGGAGCCCTTGCTCCAAATTACACAGCAAAGCCTCCTCGAGGCATACAACTCCCAGTTTTAGAAAAGAGCCACTCGCTCTTAAAGTTAAGCCTCTCCCAGGCCACACCAAACTCAACTTTCAAGTTGTCCTCAAAGGACATATACACAGGGGTAAAATACCCAACCTACTGAGGTCTATTAGGTGAGAAACGATTAATACAGGACCTCTAAAATACAACTTGAGAGGAGGCGAACTTGCACTCCTAATACACTTTGCATTTAAAACCTAATCTGGCTCTGGGCCACTAACGCAAGGGCTAATCCCATACTACAGAGGTGACTTAGAGAAGAACACTTTACATTACATAAACGAAGAAAAGTTTGAGAAAATAAGTTCACCTCAAAACAAATGTGAGTGGGAGCTCGAGAGGGTTAGCACTCTCTATCCCAATATGTAGCTTTACCAGAAAAAGAAGAAAAGAGTAGTTACATTTTAGGAAAAGGTTACATGATGGAAAACGCTTCGAACCCGCCGCGAGAGTTAAACTGCCGACCTAGCAAGAAAAGAAGATATTAATAGGCCATTACCTGGTAGTAGATCGCTGCCGAGGAAAGAGGCGCTTCCCGCCTCCTGCTATGTACTTAATACACTGAAAGATGGAACAGAAGTGGCCCGGAGACCCCAAAATCAGCAGTTTATATCCTCTCGCGGAAGATTCTAGGCGTTAGGGGAAATAAAACACCCTCCCTCAAAGTTTTTATTGGTTCGGGAAAAGAAACCCCTACATAGAGGAAGAAGAAACACATTATTGGTGGAAAATTAATTAAAGAAATTCGGGATTGGCTAGATCCAAACTAAGGGGAAAAAGAGGGGTATACAGCCAACTTAAACGATAACAGAAAGAAATTTAACAAGAAACAAACTTTTGAAATAAAAATTTCTCCAACAAAATAGTTCTTTGATTCCGCACTAGGTCGCACTATTGTTGATCTTCAGTAGTGTCCTCTAGAAGAGAAAGTTCACACTTCTTACTTCAAGCGAAACAAAAACACATCAAAAGTGACACAGTTCACAAACTCAAAATTTTCCACGTGGTGACATCTTCTGAGAAAGTAGAGAATTAATAGAATAGATAAAGTTCAACCTTCCTCCAGAAGAGGAGTTTCAACTGGCGCAACTTTTAAATAAACAGAGTAGAGGTGTACCGCCCGGTACAATTATTATTATTATTATTATTATTACTGTTTATCGAAGGTAATGAATATTATGTGGAGCAACCAGCATAATGGAATAAATTAATTACATAAAGCAAATCATATTACCAAGATTACATACAACAACAAAAGCTTATCGATAGCAGCAAAATTAAGACATTATAAACCTGTGACACGGCCGGAAATAACTTGTGCTAGTGAAAGTATTTTTAAAACTTCTAATAGACAAAATGCTCAAGATATAAAGAACATGCATAAATTAACAATATCAAGTTAATGAACAATGGAGAATAACATCAAATGTATGTTGGGTATTTCAGCCCGAAGGCTAGTTGAATCCTCCGCAGCTCCGCCAACAGCTGTCATAGATGGCCTAGGTGGCGGTGAAGAGGCATATTAGGGAAATGAGAAGTCGGGTAGTTTCCCGTTGTTTTCCTCATTTAGCCAGAAGTTGCTATTACACATCAATCTGCCAAGCCCACTGAAATGAATGCAGCGACCGACCCTATGAGTTATATTTTTAGACCATTCATAACAGGGACTGGCTAAAAAAAAGTTTATAAGTAAATTGAACCGGTATTGAGCGCAATTAGGAAAAAAACGTAGATTATTCTTTGGACATCTTATCAGCACACCTGACATCAGAATTAACAGAAGAATAATTGAATAATCGTGGAATAGCAAGACCAAGATTAAATGGATTACGGAAATTAAGGATGATAATAATTTAATGGTGTATGGCCTCCGGAGAGGCCTGGTGCAGGTCTTTTTCTAGTAGACGACCTATTAGACGACCTGCATATCTGTGAAGATGAGGGCCCTACCTAGGATGATTCCTTATGCTGAATATGCCACACACATCCAGCCCAGCCGGGCTGAGTGGCTCAGACGGTTAAGGCGCTGGCCTTCTAACCCCAACTTGGCAGGTTCGATCCTGGCTCAGTCCGATGGTATTTGAAGGTGCTCAAATACGACAGCTCCGTGTCGGTAGATTTACTGGCACGTAAAAGAACTCCTGCGGGACTAAATTCCGGCACCTCGGCGTCTCCGAAAACCGCAAAAGTAGTTAGTAGGACGTAAAGCAAATAACATTATTATTATTATTATTATTATTACACACCCAGCCCCCGAGCCATTGGAATTAACCAATTAAGGTTAAAATCCCCGAACCATCCGGGAATCGAACTCGGGACCCTCTGAACCGAAAGCCAGTACGCTGACCATTCAGCCAACGAGTCGGACATTAATTATGATATTAAAGGACTAAAAATGACAGTAGATGATCCTAAAAACTAAACAGACAAAATTAAGGTACTTCAAGACACACACCAGGCTACAGAGTAGGATAAATAAAAGATCTAATGGAAAGGTATTTTTAACTGAAGGAAGGGATCATCTCTCAGAATGAAGAAATATTGGACTGAAAGGAAATTAAAAAAATATTTTGTATAATTGACTACAGTGATCCAATGTAGGCCATAAAAAATAAAATAAATAAATAAATAAACGACATGCATGAGGCCACTATGCAGCTTCAAACACTGCACTCTATTGCAGCTAAAGCGGGCCTCATGATCAACATTGGAAAGACCGAGTTTATGACCAACATCAAAGATGCCCCTACAACAATGGGAGTCAGTGATACAAAACACATCAAGAGAGCTAAAAATGTGAAGTACCTCGGAGAGTGGGTATCGGAGGACCTAAGTGAAACGATGGCTCTTGAACAAAGGAGAATCAAATTAGACAAGGCCTACCATGCCTGCAGCAAACTGTATGCCTCAAAGCATTTATCAAAGAATGTAAAACTGAGACACTGTAATGCAGTAGTCAGACCATCAGTCCTCTATGCAGCAGAATGCCTATCTCTAACTAAAAAAAACCACTGAGAGCCCTGGAAGTGCAAGAACGGAAATTCCTGAGAAGAATAATAGGGCCAAGGATCCTACCAGATGGAAGGCGATGGTACAAACCCAACAATGAGCTCTACCAGCATCAAGAAAACCTCATAGATGCCATCAGGAGAAAACGTCTGACTTTCTATGGACACCTATACAGAATGGATCCTAATAAATTATCCCATAAGATCTTCAAGGTTGCTAACAAAGGCAAAGCTACTGGATTCCCCTGGACCAAACAAGTGAACAAAGATCTTGCAGAGCTTAATATTAATCAAGCCGCCATTACTGAGAGAAATGCATACCGTTTAATGGTCAAAACTAAACCTTTCCTAACATCCCTTACATCAGCTAGCCACAAAGGAGCCGGGAATTGGTCAGAGGACCGCAGGAAAGAATTCAGCGAGAAAATGAAGGAATACTGGGCCAACAGGAAGGCTCAAGAGGCCACTAAGAACACAATCCAGTATGCTAAAAGGGGCAGACGAAGACAAAAACACAGCTAGAACACAAGCACCGTGGTCCACAGATGGCCTAAACGCAAAGAGAGAGAAATAAATAAATAAATAAATAAATAAATAAATAAATAAATAAATAAATAAATAATTTTATTGTCTTATTTACAGATTGGCCACTGAGGAGCACACTGCAATTTCTTTTTTCCTACCGAGCTCAATAGCTGCAGTCGTTTAAGTGCGGCCAGTATCCAGTATTCGGGAGATAGTAGGTTCGAACCCCACTGTCGGCAGCCCTGAAAATGGTTTTCCGTGGTTTCCCATTTTCACACCAGGCAAATGCTGGGGCTGTACCTTAATTAAGGCCACGGCCGCTTTCTTCCCACTCCTAGCCCTTTCCTGTCCTATCGTCGCCGTAAGACCTATCTGTGTCGGTGCGACGTAAAACAACTAGGAAAAAAAATCATTTTTTCCTTGTCTGACGTTTCCTCTTCCTCCATTACTCCTTCATATGGGCGCTATGTTGTTTCTTCTGTTCATCCACCCATGCTCTTGCCGTCTTTGCAGTTCTTTCAACTTGAAACCCTTCCAAATTTTGAATCATGGTCCAAAATGTTTTCCTGTCTAACATCTGAACTTACTGGCTGTTGGACTTCTCTAGATCTTTACGAACTTCCTTAATCCATGCCGTCGTTGTCTTGTTGTTCCACAGGTTGGTTAGTCAGGTTTTGTCCGTTCTGTACAAATGTTCGAGAAATATGAACCTCCTCTTTTTCATGGTCTCTGAAATTTTCTCCACATTTTTTGTAGACTTCATTGTTGTTCCGAAGTCTCCAGGTGGTTTCAGTCTGGATTGGACCCAAGATTTGCCATAGTAATCTTCTTTCTAGGATCTCCAGCTTTTCCAATTTATAATTCATCGAGAGGCATTCACTGGCATACAGGCATTCTGTTTTTACTACAGCCCTCTTTTGGCATTCCATGAGACCCATTTCTTGTTGTAGATGTTTTTAGTCGATCTCTAAGCTCTCTCCATTTTTGAGATATGGTCGTCTACAGCAGCTTTCTCTAGTCCGTTCTCTTGTATGATTTCATCGAGGTATTTGAAATTTTTAACCCTCTGAATCTCTGTTTCAAGGAATTGTGGTCCATGTTTGTCATTCATCATAAACTTTGTCTTCTCTTTTATTATTATTGTAACGGTTGGTACACCTATACGCCGCACATTTGAATTTTGCGCCTTAAAGTACTCCTCTACAGCTGAAACTCTGAACTTTAAAACTGAATTAATTCAACCGTTTATCAGAAGATGTCACTGTGTTAATTTCGAATTGTTTTTGTTTACAATTATCAAGAAGTGGGGACATTCTCTCACAGATGTCTCTACCCAAAACTATGATCATGCACCCTGGTGCGAAGTGAAGGAACTTTTCTTGAAGATATTTTGTATTCATAAGTTTGTTCTTTACTAAATGTTGTTCTTTCATTTGTGGGTTGGCAATATTAATCTTTCTTTCCGCCAGTTTTGAAATTAGCCAGTCGTAAATTTCTGCCATTAATTTTAGCCAAAGGCGTCTTTCTTCCCCAATGTTCATGTGTAACTGTAAGCTACCCAATAAACGACTGTGGGTGTGTCTTAATCATTCATGAAAGGTCTCGAATCTTCCACGAGAGTATAAAAACTGCTGACTTTCCTGGCTGTCAGCCACTCGTACAACATCTAGCTTAGTGTATGGAAGTATAGCAGGAGGCGGGAAGCGCCTCTTTCATCCGCCAGCAGATCTTCTACAAGGTAATGGCCTTTTAACATCTTTATTTCTTGCTAGCTCAGCCGTTTAGCCCCAGGGGAAGGTCAGAAACTTTTTCAATGTAACCTACGTTTCGAAAAATGTAACTTAGTGCCGACTTATGTAAAAGTTTCTTATTACTTTAACTGTAAATCGGGGATAGAGAGTGCTTTACCCTCTCGAGCTCCCCTTCGATAACCTATTCGCTTAACCGCAGTCCAGGTCTCTCCAGTAATCTGGGTTTCTTTACTGGCGCGATAGAGAGCTACCCCAGCGAAATTCAAGTCGCTTGGTTGACCCATGAGCTTCAAGCCTCCTTCTCTTGGGCTGGCGGGGTGATAGCTGTTGGTCTCACTCGAGATACACAGCATATTCTTACGGCGGCAGAGCAGCTAGTTTGGGTACATGTTAGTTGTATAACAGCTAACACTCGAAGTGGCCACAATAAAAAACAAATACGAAACAGCATAGCCACTAGCAGATAGCCCTGCTAACAGAAATAGCTATTTTATGAAATCAATTACAATGGTGCCGTCACTACCGTGAATACCAATTTGGAAATATGTGAGAGTACAGTATTTGTTTGAAAATATGTTTATTCAAGTGAGTCATAATAAATGTGTTATTTAAATACCTATTTTTCTTCTTCTTCGCGAATGAGTCGCTTAGGAGTCAACACTTTTTAGCCTTCCTGTTGGCCCAGTATTCCTTCGTGCGCAACGATTGGATCTGTTTTCGTTGTTCTGACCCTGTATGTTGCGTAGTCTCCTCTTCTTCCTCGAAACCCCATGTGTGAATGATTTTCCTGATTTCATTCCGGTCAAGTAGGTTTGGTGATCCTAATGCCTTCAGGTCTTGTACCAATTCGGTCTAGTAGCCTTGTTATTTTATGAATGTATGTATTTTGTGTGTTAGCCTGTTCGGGTCCATTCTTTCTAAGTGACCCATGAATTGAATTCTTCTCATTCGCATTGTGACTGTGACTTTGGGGTTTTAAAAATATATTTCTGTGTTAGGCTTTCGATAATATATACTGTCTTTGGTTCTTGGGTCAAGGATTTTTCTCATTATTTTAAGTTCTTTCACTTCTATTTGGTGTTTAAGTGTTTTGTGTTGGAGATTGAGTGTGTCTGAAGCATAAAGTGCTTCAGGTTTGATTACAGTTGTATAATGTCGGATTTTGCAGTTCCAGGAGAGGCTCCTTTTATTGTATATAACTTTTGTTAACTGAAAAACAATCTCCATTTTCTGGAGTCTCGATTCAATAGATTTCTTTTCGTTACAGATTGCTGTAATCCATTAACCTAAATACTTAAATTCGCTTACTCTAAAGATCTTGTTATTGCCAATTAGAAGATCATTTGATGCGACTTTGATGTCAGTCATAAATTTATTTATTTATTTATTTATTTATTTATTTATTTATTTATTTATTTATTTATTTATTTATTTATTTATTTATTTACTTATTTATTTATTTATTTATTTATTTTATTTATTTATTTATTTATTTAATGAGTTCTTGGTTCAGGGTACTTACAGGAGTTAGACAAGGCTGTAATCTTTCACCTTTGCTGTTCGTAGTTTACATGGATCATCTGCTGAAAGGTATAAAATGGCAGGGAGGGATTCATTTAGGTGGAAATGTAGTAAGCAGTTTGGCCTATGCTGACGACTTGGTCTTAATGGCAGATTGTGCCGAAAGCCTGCAATCTAATATCTTGGAACTTGAAAATAGGTGCAATGAGTATGGTATGAAAATTAGCCTCTCGAAGACTAAATTGATGTCAGTAGGTAAGAAATTCAACAGAATTGAATGTCAGATTGGTGATACAAAGCTAGAACAGGTCGATAATTTCAAGTATTTAGGTTGTGTGTTCTCCCAGGATGGTAATATAATAAGTGAGATTGAATCAAGGTGTAGTAAAGCTAATGCAGTGAGCTCGCAGTTGCGATCAGCAGTATTCTGTAAGAAGGAAGTCAGCTCCCAGGCGAAACTATCTTTACATCGGTCTGTTTTCAGACCAACTTTGCTTTACGGGAGCGAAAGCTGGGTGAACTCAGGATATCTTATTCATAAGTTAGAAGTAACAGACATGGAAGTAGCGAGAATGATTGCTGGTACAAACCGGTGGGAACAATGGCAGGAGGGTACTCGGAATGAGGAGATAAAGGCTAATTTAGGAATGAACTCGATGGATGAAGCTGTACGCATAAACCTGCTTCGATGATGGGGTCATGTGAGGCGAATGGAGGAGGATAGGTTACCTAGGAGAATAATGGACTCTGTTATGGAGGGTAAGAGAAGTAGAGGGAGACCAAGACGACGATGGTTAGACTCGGTTTCTAACGATTTAAAGATAAGAGGTATGGAACTAAATGAGGCCACAACACTAGTTGCAAATCGACGATTGTGGCGACGTTTAGTAAATTCTCAGAGGCTTGCAGACTGAACGCTGAAAGGCATAACAGTCTATAATGATAATGTATTTATTTATTTATTTATTTATTTATTTATTTATTTATTTATTTATTTATTTATTTATTTATTTATTTATTTATTTATTTATTTATTTATTTATTTATTTATTTATTTATTTATTTATTTATTTATTTATTTATTTATTTATTTATTGTCTGATCTTTTGGTTGTTATATTTGCTCTTAGTTATCGCGTGAGATTATAAAATAGTAATGTGCCGGGCTGAGAGGCTGAGACAGCGGAAGCGCTGATCTTCTTACCCCAACTTGGGGGCAGGTTCGATGCTGGCTCAGCCCGGTGGTTTATGAAGGTGCTCAAATACGTCAGCCTCGTGTTGGTAAATTTACTGTCAGGTAAAATAATTCGTGCGGGACTAAATTCCGGCACGTCGGCGTCTCCGAAAATCGTAAAAGTAGTTAGTGGGATGTAAAGCCAATAACATTATTAAAGTAGTAATGTTGGCTTTTTGCGGCTGGGGTAACGAATGTATTCACCGCACGCCATTGCCCGGGATCTACTGTAGAGCACAGCAGTGTCCCCACGTCTGTCTTTCTTGAATCCGAGGACACACCGGTTCTCCTTGAAATGAAAAGGCAGACATCGTCGCAAAAGCAGCCTTCTCATCCAACATCGAAATCACCTTCAAACAAATCACCCACAAGCTTCGGGTCCAAATCAAAACACATATAATAAGACAGTGGAACAACCTCTGGACATCAAGTACAAAAGGGTCTGTCACAAGAGAAGTGTCTCTCTCGTAAAACCAGACCGAGCGGAGGGTGTTTGTGCTCTGCGCTAGAGCAGCTGCCTCAGCCCATCTTACGACGCGCGCGCCTGCCCTGCTGAAAGCGTGTATACAAATATGACATCTAACCTTATAAAAGATGCTGCAAGTGTCATCATTCATAATGGGGGACTTCATAAACACCACGAGGATTTTCTGCACACTAATAGGGAAAGTTATGAATGTTCAGACGACCATTAAGGTGAAACCAGGCCTCATCCGAAAAGAACACAAGCTGTAGGTCGAATAAACGATCATTCAATGATGCAAGATACCACTCAAAATATCTCACTCTTGTGACTGGATCAGCAGGTTTTAAACCTGTACGGTTTGATGTGTAACACCTCTGTAGCTCTGTGTGCAAAAGAAACCGAAACCTCTATTTGTTGTGCTAATTTTGTGAGTGATTTATCAGGTGACCGTTCAAGATTCGCACCAATGTCATCCAGGTTTTCCTCTGTGAAAACAGTTCTTGTGCGTGCATGTTTTTTTTTTTTTTTTAGCACTGAGCCAGTAGTTTCAAATTTATTTACAATGACGAGAGTCTGTGCTCGTGAAGGTGGCACTTCACCACCAGGAAATAGCTGAACAAATGCATCGCATCCCCGTCGAGCCGACTCGTACATAAAATAACTATTACATACAGAAATACGGAGTTGCAATGATAACTGTCTCGCCATGTTAACAGCTGAGATTCAGACTGGCTATTAATGCTAGGTCGAACAAGTGCATGCTCAAGAACTATGCGCGCGGATAGTGGAAACGCCGCTGGACGACTCCAGTGTAAAACATTAGTGCCCGAATTCGGTCTCACTCAGTTTCTCTCCGGTCATGGAAAGTTAAAGTGCTTACTTTGAACGCTTCAAAATTAACATTGCAGGCGATCATTTGTGGATCTTCACAAACAGTAGACCATGTTTAGAAGGACAAGATTCGAACTTGAGTGTTACCTAAACAATTGTAATGTGGAATTCTCAAAGCCATTATACCATCTGTTTAGGAAATCCTGCTACTATAAACAATACCTTAAGTTCATTCACCACGTCTTCAATAATTTAGTTTCCTAATTTTGTGGCAAGGACCAATAACTAAAAACTGATCCAACTATAACCCTAATACACTGAATGGCCAAAAGTCATGTGATGTTAATAACGAGTTGCTCCTCCACGACCCTTAAGACCGGCGGCAGTACGGCGAGGCATCGTCTCTACAAGGTGTTGGAATTGTTCTGGAGGGATCTGGCCCCACGCATCCTGAACTGCTACGTAGGTGGAACAAAACGTTAGTTGCACTAACGCGCCGCAGCAATGCGCTGTGTGTCGCAAACGTGGGCACAGCGGAGAAAGGGACAGACACTGCCCACACGTCTGTTAGGCAGGTCGCTGTAGTGTCCCGTCTAGTATTGTGTGAATAGCGGCCAAATGCAATGGCGCGTCAACTGGACGTTCACTCCAAATATGAGGTGCGTGCGACAGTCCGATTCCTATGGGCCAAAAGGAAAAATTGCACGGACATTCATCGTGAAATTAGTGCTGTGTTTGGGGAGCGGGCCATTTCACGGCAAGGTATCGCAAAGTGGTGTCAGCAGTTCGAAGCCGGACGCACGGATATCACGGACAACCATCGCGAAGGCAGGCCCGCAACGTCCAGGACCCGTGCAAAGGTCAACAGTGTGAACGCGATCATTAGACAGACACGGCGCATTAAACTGAGAGAAATCGCGACGCAGCTGAACATGTCGTATGGCAGTGTGTTCACCATTGTTCACGAGGACCTTGGATATCGTAAGCTCTGTCAAAGATGGGTCCCACGTCTTTTCATCGATGAACACAAGGGACAACGTTTCCAATCCTCCCTGGCATCTTTGCAACGCTATGCCGCACACGGTAACGGGTTTCTGCGGCCAATCGTCACAGGCGACGAAACGTGGGTCCACCACTTCACCCCCGAAACGAAGCGAACAACGAAAGAAGGCCAAGGTTCAACCTTCAGCCGGTAAGGTTATGGCGACAGTGTTCTTTGACATGGAGGGTTTGTTGGACGTGGAATTCATGCCGAAAGGAACGACGATCAACGCGGCGTCGTATTGTCAAACGTTGCACCGGTTGCTTAAAGCGATTAAAGAGAAGCGCCGGTGGAAATTGAGCGCCGGTGTGATTTTGTTGCACGATAACGCAACACCTCACAAGGCCCGCCAAACGAGAGAACTGCTGCAGCGTTTCAAATGGGAGGTTTGGCAACATCCACCCTACAGTCCCGACCTAGCGCCATGTGACTTTCATCTGTTCGGTAAGATCAAAACGGAGCTCGGTGGTCGACGTTTCCAGACCGATGAAGAGGTGAAGGCCGCTGTCTCCGAGTGGTTGCAGAACGATGGAGGAAATTTCTTTGCACGTTGGTTGTGCGTTCGCAGAAATGTTTGGAGTCTCTTGGAAACTATGTGGAAAAGTGACGTTACAGTGTATGTCGTTATAGTCGTGTTGCTGTTGTATAGGTGGTGTAATAAATGGCCATAACTGGGAAATGCAATTTATGTTTTGATCTGCCCTCGTATCTACAGTTGGTCTTGTGTAGTTGGTACGGAGTTCATGGAGCGTACACTAGAATCGACAGCATCGCATAAATGCTCGTTTGGCTTAATATCGGGGGTTCCGGAGGGCCAATCTTTTTTTTTTTTTTTTTTTTTTTTTTTGCTACTTGCTTTACGTCGCACCAATACAGATAGCTCTTATGGCGACGATGGGATAGGAAAGGTCTAGGAGTTGGAAGGAAGCGGCCGTGGCCTTCTTTAAGGCCAACTCGCCCGGTAAGAGGGCCAGTCTATGGTCGTAACTTCACTGGAGTGCTCCTCCAATCACCTGCGTGCCACCACAGAGCGGTGACATGGCGCATTGTCCTGTTGAAACATGTCAGGGAACTCTAGGGCCAGAAAGTGATGCAGATGGTACGTGCCTCTGTCAGCGCTCCCTGCAGCCAGACAATGGCGCCACTGTCCCATGATGTTCGCGGGCCCATGCGATGAGGCGTCGGCAATGGGACACAAGTTGGTGGTTGGGTGGTGAAGCCTATGCGTCGCAGTTGCCCCCTTACAGTCCTGTTAGAAATGGGTTCCTGACTCCCAACATTCAACTGGGCGGTGATCTGACTCACAGTAGTCCGTCAAGCGCCCAGTATGATTCTGCGGAGGAGACGTGGTGTCCGCTCCTTAAACACCTGTGGTCTTTCCACGCGGCTGGCAACATTCTCTCTGCGATATTGAAGATCTACCATCGTCACTGTCGACCTCTGATGATCATTCCACGTTCAAAGTCGGACATTCACGACGTGTTGCCATCGTCATGATACAGGTGTCTGTGACAGACTGCTCAGCAACGCCCCACCTAGCTGCAACGCTCAGGGATAATATACGGCACATTTTCTAATGGGACACCCCTTCCCGTGAGTGTATACTGTACTCACGTACAATATGGTTCAAACTGTTAGGATATGACTCTATTATACACCAAGGTGCTTACAATACTAACCTATGGGCTAGAACTAATCTGAGAGAATCTAACAGTAACCAACTTAAAGACCATAGAAAAAGTTAAGGCTAAATTCCTTAAAAGGATTCTAAGAATATCCAAGATGTCGCCCTCAAGACTGGCATACGTGCCAGCCAAAGAAATATTTCTAATAGAAGATTTGAGAATCAAACTGCCACTCCCATCCACACAGCAGAAACAGGAATTGCTCCTATCCAGGCGAAGGAAAAGAGCAGAGATTGACCCAGACTTCTACTCAACAGACGCCATGTTGGATCGAAGTTGAACTGGACCAAACGACGACCTAAGAAGCGCCTTGAATAGACTAGCGATACCACCAACTCGTCTCCTCAGTGTGTGTGTGTGTGTGTTATGCAATAAGCAATGAGAACTGTGCTATTTTAACAAATGTTCAATGAGAACAAAATCATTACTGGAATATCGTAAATCATAACATTTTGAACCATAGTTTAGGTAAACCTGAAATACTAGGAAAAAGAAAATAATCTTAGATCCAATGAAAATAACATAACAAAAAAAGTTATGAAGTAATAAGGAAATATACCAGAACGTGGAAAATATACCATAAACAATAAGAGAGAGGAGATTGCTATTTTTTTACATTGGTATCTACAAAAGGGATGGTAGCAGATTGACAAAACAGATATTCAAGTGCATTTGGGAGAATGGTCATTCGGATACAATATATTCTTATTATATTCAATAAAGGAACATTATAAAATTTTTATGTTTTCGACTCGCAGCACTTCTATGCTACTATAACAACGGCCATGAGGGATGGCCTAGATCACATCTAGCAAAACCATGGCACGCAATGTTGTAATTTATTGGAAAGGGAATCCGCTATCTGCCGCCTTCCATTAACCCGGTAAAGTTCAATAAGTTGTACCCCCGTATTATCTAACCATCAGCACTCTGTTTTCAAGGAGACCTACCTTTTGCAACAGGTATGACGGATTCTCGCCCCCGGGTACCAACAACACATAAAGGCTCCTCCGGCCACGGCAGCTCTCTGTTTCCTTCACCCCTCTAATGTTGCGTATGATCACCGACATCACAGATTGTCTTGACTGCAACTTTTGAACTTGTATTGTCTTGTGCTTAACAGAGGAACCTGCAAAAAAAAAATCAAAATCGTCTTTCGATAACTGAAACTCAAAACTTCTTACCCCTAAATCTTGAAATAAGGCACTACAGTACAGAGGTAAAACTGTAATGCCTTTACGCAAGTGAATATCTAGTTTTGAACCATAGTTTATGTAAACTTGAAATACTAGAAAAAAAGAAAAATCTTAGATCCAATGAAAACTACAGAAGAACAAAAAAGTTATGAAGTAATAAGGAAATATACCAGAACGTGGAAAATATACCAGAAACAATAAGAGAGAGGAGATTGCTATATTTTTACATTGGTATCTACAAAAGGGATGGTAGCAAATTGATAGAACAGATATTCAAGTGCATTTGAGAGAAAATAACAACATGTTGGATTCAAGAGGTGAAGAAAGATTTACAAAGAAAAAATGCGAGCCCATGCTATTATTATTATTATTATTATTATTATTATTATTATTATTATTATTATTATCTCACAGCATTGTCGAGGTTATTTTACATCGCTCACAAATCCTGTATCCTGTAGACATGATATGGGCTTTAGGACTTATGTCGTGTGAAGAAAACAAGGTGAAACTCTACGTTTCGCAGAGAACTTTGGCCGCGTCTTCAGAAGAAAATCTCGAATGTTTACGAGGAACCGCGGACCAAAGTTCTCTGCTAAACGTTAATAGTTTGTCCTTGTTTTCTCAACACGGCATAACCATATCATGCCTACAAGTACGGGCCGTGAAAACATCATTGTTAACATCCTGTACCTTATTTCTTACTCTATGCAGTATAACATCAACAGAATAAAGATTTCCATTTTTTATTCATACCATCTGACATTTCTAAAAAACATAAAGACGGAAGAGAAACGTCAGAAGGTTTTTCTTGAAGCTGCTGTAATTCTTGCCATAGCCACCTGCTGTGAGACAGAGCATCGTGTCCAACCAATGGATAGCAAACCTCTCGGCTCCCTACAATAGCACCTCAAGCATGAGACATAACACAGAGTTTAAACTACCAATAGGAATCCTCAGCCCTCTACAATAGCACCTCAAGCATGAGACGTAACACAGAGTTTAAACTACCAATAGGAATGCTCAGCCCTCTACAATAGTATCTCAAGCGTGAGACGTAACACAGAGTTTAAACTACCAATAGGAATCTTCAGCCCTGTACAATAGTATCTCAAGCGTGAGACGTAACACAGAGTTTAAACTACTAATAGGAATCCTCAGCCCTCTACAATAGTATCTCAAGCGTGAGACGTAACACAGAGTTTAAACTACCAATAGGAATCCTCAGCCCTCTACAATAGTATCTCAAGCGTGAGACGTAACACAGAGTTTAAACTACTAATAGGAATCCTCAGCCCTCTACAATAGTATCTCAAGCGTGAGACGTAACACAGAGTTTAAACTACCAATAGGAATCTTCAGTCCTCTACAATAGTATCTCAAGCGTAAGATGTAGCACAGAGTTTAAACTACCAATAGGAATCCTCAGTCCTCTACAATAGTATCTCAAGCGTGAGACGTAGCACAGAGTTTAAACTACCAATAGGAATCTTCAGCCCTCTACAATAATACTTCAAGCGTGAGACGTAGCACAGAGTTTAAACTACCAATAGGAATCCTCAGCCCTCTACAATAGTACCTCAAGCATGAGACATAACACAGAGTTTAAACTACTAATAGGAATCATCAGTCCTCTACAATAGTACCCCAAGCGTGAGACGTAACACTGAGTTTAAACTACCAATAGGAATCCTCAGCCCTCTACAATAGTATCTCAAGCGTGAGACGTAGCACAGAGTTTGAACTACCAATAGGAATCTTCAGTCCTCTACAATAGTACCTCAAGCATGAGACGTAACACAGAGTTTAAACTACCAATAGGAATCTTCAGTCCTCTACAATAGCACCCCAAGCGTGAGACATAACACAGAGTTTAAACTACCAATAGGAATCCTCAGCCCTCTAAAATAGTATCTTAAGCGTGAGACATAACACAGAGTTTAAACTACCAATAGGAATCCTCAGCCCTCTACAATAGTATCTCAAGCGTGAGACGTAGCACAGAGTTTAAACTACCAATAGGAATCTTCAGCCCTCTACAATAGTACCTCAAGCATGAGACGTAACACAGAGTTTAAACTACCAATAGGAATGTTCAGCCCTCTACCATAAAATCTCAAGCGAGTTATACTTACTCTCGAGATTGTCCATCTGCAGCATCTGGAGGATGATACACTGCGAGGAAAAATATGTACGTAAAGCTGAGATCAGCTCGTTCGTCTGGTTTAAGTGGAGCTCGCAAAGATGTGGGCCCATCAACAGAAATAGGAAGAGATTCCTTAGCGTTGTATTGTTCATAGAGCCTAGAAAAGAATGGAACAAATAACAACACTAAGTTGGCTAAAGGCGTTTCTCATTAATATTACATTCAGTTCTCTTTGATTTTCTAGGCCACAAATAATTCGTTTATAATAATTGTTGTTGGTAGAAGTAGTAGCGTATACATAACGTGTTCTGCCCTTACGCAGGTCTTCACACAGCCGCTCTCCGTGCAGTCTTGTCTGGAGCCATCCTCTTAGGTTCTTCGTAATTTCCTGCTACTTTGACACTGTCCACCAAATGAGTTCTATCTCCACCAAATGATATCATCTCCGTCCTCTTCTTCTCCTTCCATTTACCGATCCTTCTACAGCTTCCGTCAGCAGTCAGTGCCCAAGCCAGTTCCACTTCCGTGTATGGATGGTTTGTAATAACTTCTTCTTTTCCCTAACTCTCTCCAATACTTGTTCGTCCCGTAAGCCTTTCCACCCAGGATGTCCTTTCAATCCTTCTCCGTACTCACATCTCATATGCCTCTAGTCTCTTTTCATCTACCTTCCTCAGCGTCCAGGTCTCTTCTCCACATAGCGCAACACTCCAAACAAAGCATTTCGCCAGCCTCTTCATTAATCTCACGTCCAAGCGTCCACATAGGAGTATCTTCTTTCTCCTGAAGGCTTCTTTAGCTATGGCAGTGCGTGTTCTTACGCCGCTACTGCTTCTCATATCATCTGTTATTATGCTTCTTAGATATTTGAAAGGTGACACTTGTTCAATGTCTTCTGGTTTATCTTGATGTTTGACTTGTTCACTCGTGCACTTATCACCAAACTTTTTGTCTTGTTCTTAATTTCCATTCCATATTGCCCACAGATTCCATTCAGGTATTCTAGCATTCCATTTAGAACCCTTTCATTCTCGGCTAACAACATCAAGTCATCTGCAAATCGAATACACTCTAATCTCCTGCCACCAATACGCACTCCTCTTCCTCCATCCAGGCATTTCCCAATAGTATCTTCCAGATAAACGTTGATTAGTATGGGAGATAGACAGCATCCATGTCTAAAGCCCCTTCCAATTATGCTTTCCTCTGTCATCTGTAAAAACCAAACCCCATGGCACTACATCCCTTGAAGGGCCTTGGCCTAAAAAGCGACCGCTGCTCAGCCCGAAGGCCTGCAGATTACGAGGTGTCGTGTGGTCAGCACGACGAATCCTCTCGGCTATTATTCTCGGCTTTCTAGACCGGGGCCGCCATCTCACCGTCAGATAGCTCCTCGATTCTAATCACGTAGGCTGAGTGGACCTCAACCAGCCCTCAGGTCCAGGTAAAAATCCCTGACCTGACCGGGAATCGAACCCGGGGCCTCCTGGTAAGAGGCAGACACGCTACCCCTACACCACGGGGCCGGCTCCTCTGTCACCTCACCTACCTTCAATCTGACCTTCTATTGTAAGTAAAAAGCCTTTGATTAGCCTGCTGTCCTTCCAGCCGACTCCTTTCCTCATAAGTATGTACATCAGCTTGTTCCATTGCACTCATTCGAATAATAATAATAATAATAATAATAATAATAATAATAATAATAATAATAATAATTGTACCGGGTGGTACACCTCCACGCCGCTAATTTAAACTTTGCGCCAGGTGAAACTCCTCTACTGGAGGAAGTCTGAACTTTATCTACTGTGTTAATTCTCAAGTTTCTCAGAAGATGTCCCTACTTGTAAATTTTGAAGTTTCTGAACTGGGTCGTTTTCGATGTATTTTTGTTTTGCCTGTAGTAAGAAGTGTGGACATTCTCTTCCAGATGGCACTACTGAAGGACTACAATTATGCACCCTAGTGCGAAGTGAAAGAACTGTGTTTTTGGAGAAATTTTGGATTCATAAGTTTGTTCTTTGTTAAATTTCTTTCAGTTATTGTTTAAGTTGGCAATATTAAACCTTTCTTTCCGCCAGTTTTGAATTCGACCAATAAGGAATTTCTGTAATTAATTTTCCACCAATAATGTGTTTCTTCTTCATCTAGTGTAGGGGTTTTCGTTGTTAGCCAATAAAATGATTGTGGGAGGGTGTTCTCATTCCTGAAACGCCTCGAACTTTCCACGAGGGTATATAAACTGCTGATTTTCGAGTCTCCGGGCCACTTCAGTAACATCTATCAGTGTGTAAAGTACGTAGCAGGGGGCGGGAAGCGCCTCTTTCTTCGGGCAACAGTTCAACCACCAGGTAATGGCCTTTTAATAACTTCTTTTCTTGCTAGCTCAGCAGTTTAACTCTCGGGGTAGGTCCGAAACCTTTTACCATGTAACTTTCCCCTAAAATGTAAAGACACTTGGTATCAATTCTATCTTTTTAAACTACATATTGGGATAGAGAGTGCTTAACCCTCTCGAGCTCCCACTCATATTGCGTTGAGGTGAACTTATTTTCACAACCGTTTCTTCCTTAACGTAATGTAAATTGTCTCCTTCTATAAGTCACCCCTCTAGTATGGGATTAGACCTTGCATTAGTGGCCTAGTGCCAGGTAGGTTTTAGTAAAGAATATTAGGAGTGCAGTTTTGCCTCCTCTCAAGTTGGTATTGTAGAGGCCATGTAATATTTCTGTTTCTTCACTGAATAGGCCTCAGTAGGTTGGGTATTTTTACCCCTGTGTATGTGTCCTTGGAGGACAGCTTGAAACTGGAGTTTGGTGTGGCCTTTGATAGGCTTGAACTTAAGAGCGGGTTGCTCTTTCTAAAATTTTGTTTTCTGCGTGCCTCGAGGAGGCTTTACTGTGTAATTGGGAGCAAGTGCTCCTGCGTATGATAGGGGTCTTCTGCCCCTTTGTTGAATTCTGTATATCGTAAGGTTGGGCTTATAGCTCAAGAATTGTGTGTCTGGCTCTCGGAGCCCAAATTCTGTAACTCTGTAATTGTACATTATCGATTTGTGTTTCGGCTACTGAGTACCTGTTCTATTTGTTATTTCTTAATCTTGAAAAGAAAATATAACCTTGTTAAATTTTATCTTAACTTTAATTTCGTATTTTGAGACCTGTTCACCCCCGCACCTTCTTTCACCTCTGCACATCCACAAAACTCGGTAACAATAATAATAATAATAATAATAATAATAATAATAATAATAATAATAATAATAATAATAATAATAATAATAATAATAATAATAAAGATATGGATGATCGGAAAACAAGAAAGAAAAACTCCAGGAAACGACGATTACAATTCAATGGTCACTTATACAGAATGGAATATAAGAGGCTCACGAAGAAAATTTTGAACTTAGCCTTATCAACGAAAAATCACAATCACAATCATTGGCTAAAAGGAATCAGTGCAGACCTAAATGAAATTGGCATCAATGAAGAAACCATTCAAGATAGAATAAAATTCACAAACACAAATTTTCTGTAAAGGCCACCCGACTAAATACAGAATGGACTGAACAACGTAAAAAGAGGATGAAGAGATAATGGGAAGAGAAGAAGAAAAAGCAAAAATGTGCTAATAAGTTCAAACGCGTTCCTTATTTGGGTATTGTACCGGGTGGTACACCTCCACGTCGCTAATTCAAACCTTGCGCCTGTTGAAACTCCCCTACTGGAGGAAGTCTGAACTTTATCTAAGGTGTTAATTTTCAAGTTTCTCAGAAGATGTCACTACTTGGAAATTTTGGAGTTTCTGAACTGGGTCGTTTTCGATGTATTTTTGTTTTACCTGTAGTAAGAAGTGTGAACATTCTCTTCTAGAGGACACTACTGAAGAACTACAATGGTGCACCCTAGTGCGAAGTGAAAGAACTGTTTTGTTTTGTTTTTTTTGTTTTTTTGAGAAATTTTTATTTCAAAAGTTTGTGCCTTGTTAAATTTCCTTCTGTTATTGTTTAAGTTGGCTGTATAACCCTTTCTTTCCCCTTGTTTTGAATTTAGCCAATCCCGAATTTCTTTAATTAATTTATAACCAATCAGGTGTATCTTCCCCAAAGGGGATATATTGCTTAACCCTAGCCAATAAAGTTTTGTGGGGGGGGTGTTCTCATTCCTCAAACGCCTCGAACTTTCCGCGAGAGTATATAAACTGCTGATTTTAGGGTCTCCGGGCCACTTCAGTACCATCTTTCAGTGTGTAAAGTACATAGCAGGGGGCGGGAAGCGCCTCTTTCTTCGGCCAACAGTTCAACAACAAGGTAATGGCCGTTTAATAAATTCTTTTCTTGCTAGCTCAGCAGTTTAACTCTCGAGGCGGGTCCGAAGCTTTTCCGCATTTTTAAATTTACATGGAAAATTAAATTGTTTGTGGCTAAGCACTTGTCTTGCCCCATTATATTGGGAGCTGACTTCATTTCTCACACTGGTCTTGTGCTCGATCTTCAGAGTAAGTCGTGCACATTCAAATCTGCTTCCTATTGTAAAATCCCCTTGTTAAAGTGTAATTCTGTATCATGTTCATCTATTTCGCCTACCCAGAATGAGATGTTGTTAGACCTTAGACATCTACCTGAGGAGCAGGCTGATAGTATTCGTAAATTGTGTCAGTCATTTCCAGAGGTGTTCTCTGATACTCTTGGTGTTACTGACCTTATTGAATACAAAATTGAGGTCACGGATTCGATTCCTGTCCGTTTTCCACCATATAGGCTATATCCACCTAAAATGAAGGCTCTGAAAGAAATCATCGATCAGATGTTGAAGGATGGTATTATTAGGCCCTCTAAGTCAGCGTATTCTTAGCCTATTTTTCTAGTCCCGAAACCCCAAGGTGGCTTCAGGCCTGTCATTTATTATAGGGCTCTCAATCGGAAGGTGGTGTTGCAATCTGTGTCCCTTCCTGACCTTCATTCTTGTGTTTCATGGTTTCGTAAGGCCAAGTTCTTTACTATCTTGGACCTGAATCAGGCCTATAATCAAATTCCCCTGGCGGAAGAGTCTAAACACCTTACAGCGTTTGCCACGGATTGGAATTTGTACGAATACAACCGCGTGCCTTTCGTGCTCCCCACGGGAGCAGCTGTACTCACTAGACTGCTAGATAGGGTCTTCTCCGACATCAAATTTGAGTACTTGTATCACTACCTGGATGATGTCGTCGTATTTTCGGAGAGCTTTGAAGAACATCTAGATCATCTGCGAGAAGTTCTCAATCGCCTTCGTAAGGCTGGGTTAACTGTTAAGTTGTCCAAGGTTGCCTTTGCTAAGCCCTCCATGTCATTCCTAGGGCATATTGTCTCACCTGATGGTGTTGCAGTCGATCATTCTAGAACACAGGCCATCCGTGATTTCAAACCTCCTAAGGACATCAAAGGTATCCCCAGGTTCATTGGAATGGTGAATTTCTTCAGGATGTTTATTCCTAACTTCGCTAATAGAGCGGCGCCCTTGAACCTTCTTCGTAGGAAAGGCATCAAATTTGAGTGGGGACCTTCTCAACAAGCCGCTTTTGAAGATCTTAAATTAGCTCTTTGCAATGCCCCTGTACTTGCTATGCCTGATTTCTCAAAGAAATTCATCGTCCAAACCGACGCGTCGTTGTCGGCGGTAGCTGCAGTCCTTCTTCAAGAGACTGAACTAGGGAGGCGACCCATCGCATATGCATCTAGGACTCTATCGGCTCAAGAAGCCAAGTATTCCATCTATGAGCTCGAAGGTTTGGCAGTCTTATTTGCCTTAGAAAAGTTCCGTCTCTATCTGGAACATGTCAAATTCGACCTGGAGACAGATAATCAAGCCTTAAGCTGGGTCTTAGGTAGGCCGCGTCGTACTGGTCGTATAGCCCGTTGGGCCATCCGTATTTCTGCCTTCCAATTCGATGTCAGGCATATCAGAGGTACCGAAAATGTTGTTGCTGATGGACTCAGCCGTATGTTTTCCAACGATGTTGAGACCCATGAACCGGTCGACAGTTCATCACCTCCCGAGTCCATACTATTTGATGTTAATGCCATCTTAACAGATGCTCCCATGCTCTTTAGGGATATCGAGAAATACCAACGTGAAGATCCGACGCTGGCTCCGATAATGGAAACCCTTTCTTCTGGGGAACATGTCGTCCCTTATGTACTGAGGAATGGTGTTTTATGTTGCCCATCGAGGCATGATAAGATGATGAAAGTTGTCGTTCCAGCTGTTCTTGTACCTATGATCTTCAAGTACTATCATGAGACCCCATTAGGGGGGCATCTTGGAATCTTTAAAACTCGTGAGAAAATTCGTGAAATGTTCATCTGGAAAGGTATGGACGGTGAAATCAGTGAACTAGTAAAAGCTTGTAAATCCTGCTTGCTTAGTAAACCCACCATGTCAATCAAGGTAGGCCTGTTGTCTTCTCACCAAGCGTCGCGCCCTATGGCACGCCTGTATATTGATTATGTAGGATCCTTCCCCCAGTCGAAGGGAAATGCCAACAAGTTCATCTTTGTATGTGTAGATGGTTTTACTAGATTTTCCTGGTTATTTCCGACTAAGCTGGCTACCGCTCAGTCCACCATTACTTGTCTAAATTCTATCTTTGCTTCTTTTGGTCCGTGTCAATATATTGTGTCTGATAATGCTAAGGCTTTCACATCAAATCTTTTTCGTAAATTCTGTTTTGACCTGTCCATCTCTCATGTGACTACTTCTGCTTATTATCCTCAACCATCTCTGGCTGAACGGGTTAATCGTAATCTCAGGTCCGCGCTTATTGCCTATCATCATAAAGATCATTCCAGGTGGGACACGTCCCTGCATTGGTTAGCTTTTGCTTTGAATTCGGCGGTTCATGAATCTCACAAGTTTACTCCAGCTTCGCTGATGTTCAAGTTCGTTCCCAACACGCCGCTCTCTAACCTCTGGTCTCTGAGTGACATTCTACCCGAGACAATAGATCCAGACAACATTAAAGATCTTTGGAAGAAGGCTAAAGCCAATCTTAAGGTGTCTCATGAAAAGATTAGGGAACGATATGATCGTGGACGGAGACCCACCCATTTGAAGGTAGGTGACCAGGTGATGGTCAAGAATTTTGTTCCCGCGGGCAAGCTTGCCCCCAGATTTCATGGGTCGTGTATCATTCTCGATTTCCTTACTCCCGTTACCTTATTGTTAAGCAATCCAGCAACCGAGAGGATATTTAGGGTTCACCTGTCACAGGTGAAACCGGTGTAATTTCTGTGCTAACTTCTTTCATATAATCTTGAAGGAAATATGAAGGTTATTTTTTTTTCTGAGGGGTTTCACTTTTAAGGCCTTCTGCTCTTGGAATCTATTTCCTTTGTGTGTAATTATTTATGTAAACCTTCCCCGCACAGTTAAACTGCCATGAATATCTGCACGCCGCTGGCCCCTCAACCTCTCCACAAAGCCTGTGCCCTCAAAAAAGATGATGGTCCAACAAAATTCTGCCGCCTAGCCTTAATGTTTCAGTGCCCCCGCAGCAGCGCGGCGCCGTACCGCTCCTGAGGCAGTGTACGGGCCCGCCCTTCCACAGTGAGGCCAACCTGTGTACGGTGAGCCGGAGTCCTCCTCCCGGCCAAGGCTGATGTGCGGCGCACAACCTGTAACTGGCCCGCGACCTGCATGTTCGCCGCGGGCGCGGCGTGCTTCACCTCCACTTCTCCTCTCATAGTGCGGGCGAGCGGTATCTCAGGGTAGTTGAGGGGTCCGAGCGGCCTTCTCTGAACTCAAGCAGCGGCGGCTGGTCTGGCCGTCAAACAGATCAACGTTTAAAGTACATATTCAGCTATATGGACATTCCTGTTCAACAATTATTACCCTTTTGGATTTTAATGCAATATCTGGTGGACTTAGAAAATTTTCTTCTCTTTCAAGAATCTAAAGTTTTCCTTCTGAATTCAATTTCTACAAACATAAAGACATTACTTCAACAGTTACTACAAGAATTTTGAAACTGGATCAAACCATATTTAGTAAATTTTTGTAAATGCTTCTGCAATTAATCTCCATATCAACATCATAACTTGAACCTTGTTTTCAAACAAATTTCCTGTGTCACCCCTGGAGGGACTTTTGGGGGGCGGTGGAGGTCTGTACCGGGTGGTACACCTCCACGTCGCTAATTCAAACCTTGCGCCTGTTGAAACTCCCCTACTGGAGGAAGTCTGAACTTTATCTAAGGTGTTAATTTTCAAGTTTCTCAGAAGATGTCACAACTTGGAAATTTTGGAGTTTCTGAACTGGGTCGTTTTCGATGTATTTTTGTTTTACCTGTAGTAAGAAGTGTGAACATTCTCTTCTAGAGGACACTACTGAAGAACTACAATGGTGCACCCTAGTGCGAAGTGAAAGAACTGTTTTGTTTTGTTTTTTTTTTGTTTTTTTGAGAAATTTTTATTTCAAAAGTTTGTGCCTTGTTAAATTTCCTTCTGTTATTGTTTAAGTTGGCTGTATAACCCTTTCTTTCCCCTTGTTTTGAATTTAGCCAATCCCGAATTTCTTTAATTAATTTATAACCAATCAGGTGTATCTTCCCCAAAGAGGATATATTGCTTAACCCTAGCCAATAAAGTTTTGTGGGAGGGTGTTCTCATTCCTCAAACGCCTCGAACTTTCCGCGAGAGTATATAAACTGCTGATTTTAGGGTCTCCGGGCCACTTCAGTACCATCTTTCAGTGTGTAAAGTACATAGCAGGGGGCGGGAAGCGCCTCTTTCTTCGGCCAGCAGTTCAACAACAAGGTAATGGCCGTTTAATAACTTCTTTTCTTGCTAGCTCAGCAGTTTAACTCTCGGGGCGGGTCCGAAGCTTTTCCACCATGTAACTTTTCCCTAAAATGTAAAGACTCTTAGCATCTATTCTCTTTTAAAGCTACATATTGGGATAGAGAGTGCTTAACCCTCTCGAGCTCCCACTCATATTGTTTTGAGGTGAACTTATTTTTCACAACCGATTCTTCCTTAACGTAATGTAAATTGTTTCTTTCTAAAGTCACCTCTTTAGTATGGGATTAGCCCTTGCATTAGCGGCCTAGAGCCAGATTAGGTTTTAAACAAAATGTATTAGGAGTGCAGATCGCCTCCTCTCAAATTGGTATTTTAGAGGCCATGTAATTAACCTTTTCTCACTTAATAGGCCTCAGTAGGTTGGGTATTTTACCCCTGTGTTTATGTCCTTAGAGGACAACTTGAAGGTGGAGTTTGGTGTGGCATTTGATAGGCTCAAAGTTTGAGAGCGAGTGGCTCTTTCTTGAAAATTGAGTGTTGTATGCCTCGAGGAGGCTTTTCTGTGTAATTTGGAGCAAGTGCTCCTGGGCATGAATGGGGTTTTCTGCCCCTCTGTTAAAACTTATTTTGGAGTAAAGTTGGGCTAATTGCCCAAGAATTGTGAGTTCGGGGCTCGAAGCCCAAATCCCGTAAATACTGTAATTGTACTTTTGTTGCCTTGCTACTCTGTACCTGCCATTCTTGTTATTTCTGAATTTTGAAAAGAAAATATAACCTTGTTAAATTTTAAATTAACTTTAATTTCGTAGCCTGAGACCTGTTCACCCCCGCACCTTCTTTCACCTCTGCTAATCCACCAAACCACGGTAACAGGTATAACGAATCAATGATAATAATAAGAATAAGAATAAGAATAATAACAATAATAACTCCACCACAGCCGGTCACAAGCCCGGTTAAGAAAGGAGAAGGGTGAAACACGGTCAACAGTCTGAAAGGCGGATGAGAAATTCCAATTCCCAATGGCACAGAGAGCGAAAGAACCTAGTGGAGTAAACTACGAAAACCAATCATTTCGGACTAACGATCCGATCTTATTTTGGAATTTATTTCCTACCCTTATATAACACAACTTCAAATGCAGAATGGAAATGTCGCCAAATGAGAGCACTACCCCAGGTGGTAACTTGAAAGAGAAATCCACCATTGCAGAACGCAATGCATCGCGACCTAGGATTCTGGGGAGTCCCACCATCTGCGTACAAGATGATTCGGAGCAACTTGAAACGCTTTCCAAATTGAAATTCAAGAAGAAATACTTCATCGGGACCATAAACGTCAACTCACTCCTCCAAGTTGGAAAACAGAAAGAACTGGAAAACCTCCTGGATGACCAAATTATCCAGATTTTGGTTGTACAAGAAACTAGATGCCTACATGACCACATCATGGATACACAACGTTAGAAAGTATTCAAAGGAAAGCCAGCAATAAAAATAAAGGCTAACACCCCTCCCCTAGGGACTGCGTTCTACGTAGACAAAACCATAGTAGATAGTGTCACAGACTTCTGATCTAAATCTGAAAGATTATCCTTACTGACAATGAAGTGTAAAAACAAGAAGTATACTCTCATAGACTGCCACGCTCGTATCAATGAAGACAATAAGAAAAACCCACAGAAAGTTGATCACTTCTATGATCACTTACAAACAGAAATCGCCCGGATACCTGTTAACCATGTAAAAATCCTTCTGGGAGACTTCAACGCACAAATAGGGAAAGAAAGAAAATACAGAGACATAGCAGGAGACTATCCAGCACACTGGAGGTCGTCAAACAAGAATGGAGAAGGCTCCTTGAACTTTGCAAAACCTTCTAGTTGAATCTAATGTTAACTCAAGATCGGAAATTCATAATAAAAGCAGGCATGGGTATCTCCAAATCCTAACCTAGGAGAATTCTAATTAGACCATGTAGCAATAATCAGGACAATCACTAGGGAGGTGATGAATGTTAAAGTGATTAGGAATGGTAAATTCCACTCTGATCACAACCTCTTACATGATCAAATAAGTTTTCTTCTACCAAGAAAAAGGAAAGATCCGCCAAAAGTGAAAACATACAACACCAACCGAATGAACATCAAAGAAGATATGAAACGTACAATCCGTTGGAATGAAGAATGTGAGAGAGCACTCGAAAACAGACCTGAGTTGTGGAGAAAATGGAAATGGAAATGTTCAATAAACACGGAAAATAAAAAGAACCTTGGCCTAGGCTCTTCTCGGATTCATGTGTCTCACTGAAAAATTGAACAATCTTGTCCATTCTCATGAAAATAGTAGATAATTCTACTGTTTTCAAGAATATTCTGCATTTTTCCCTCCGAGGTCACAGTTACCTTCCTCCAGATCGCATCTTCGGAAATAATGAGAAAGAGTATGGAAGAGTAGATACGATCTATTTACCATAAGCATATAATGCGATATTAGGAAAACATGGGAAGTGCCTAACTCTTAGTAGAAACTGGCAAATATTTGATTTTAAATCGCAGGAAGTTTTGAAGAAGAAGATTCCATTCAAAATGACTGACGTCCGTGAAAATAACATACGAAGGGTCCAGTGTTGAAGTTGAAGCTCTTAAGTAGTGGAAAGACCACGGATCACGATTGTGGGGGGAAAAAAGAGTGCTGACACAAAGAAGTTACTGAGGCACTTTGATGTGTCTTCACAAGAAGCGTTAACACTGTATGAAGACGTGTGCCGGGATTGTCAAAAGAGTGGTAAGGATAAAGAAGATCTGTGTATTTTGATGAAGAATAATATTGTGTTTATCAGTGAAGTGCCCTGTTTTATAGGATGTTATTATTGACAATATATTTGGACAAATATTCAATAATACATCTGAACAAACGCATATAAATGGTTGAAATTTAATATTCTTCTTTTCACTCCACAATATGGTTTAAATGTCTAAGGATTGTAGTGGTGTTTTTTTTTTTTTTTTTACAATTGGCTTTACGTCGCTCCGACACAGATAGGTCTTACGGCGACGATGGGATAGGAAATGGCTAGGAGTGGGAGGGAAGCGGCCGTGACCTTAATTAAGGTACAGTACCAGCATTTTCCTGGTGTGAAAATGGGAAACCTCGGAAAACCATTTTCAGGACTGCCTACAGTGGGGTTCGAACCTACCATATCCCGAATACCGGATACTGGCCGCACTTAAGCGACTGCAGCTATCGAGCTCGATAGTAGGTTTTTTCTTGAAAATCTTGATTAAGAAGTTTAGAAACTGATAATAGAAGTGTGTAGATGTTGATTTTTGTAAAAATTTGTTCTTTTCAGGGTTAATTTAGAGAGAGTATTTACTTATAAAATCATGTGAAATAACCACTATATATTTCATGTATATCATTTTCTTCAAACTGATATTAGCTGCAAAAACACTGCGCTTCATTTGTGAGTTAATTCAAAAACATCTCTCCTGAAAATTTATATTTTTGTATATTTCAAGTTTTGTGAACCCTCCCCCCCCCCCTCCCCCTGAAATGTATCTTAAACCATTCCAACTTTCATAATTCGTAAACACACAACGAAAATTTAAATGTAACTATTATAACAATGAATGGTTGACTGATGTATGCTTGTGGGATTAAATGGCTATATTTTTTCTTAATATTTTAAGTTATGTTATATAGATATAGTAGTTAAATTAACTAAGCTGCATTTTAATATAAGATTATCATCGTAGTTGAGTTTAATTTTTGTTCATTTGTAAATATCCTAATCATATTTTCATATTATGATTAAGTGTAAGAGAGGGCCAAAAGCCCTAACTTCGCCACTTTATAAATACATTATTAATAATAATAATCTATATAAATAAAATCGTAACAACCGTGTGTCTGTACATTGACTATTTTGGCGAAATGTCCGTACACCTGCCCGTTTTAGGTGTAATAATGACCATCTGCATACTTTTAGCTTTGGCATCTGTTTGTCTGTTTGTTTGTTTGTATGTTTGTCCATAACTTGAAAACTATTCGATATATTTCTACCAAACTTCATATTTAGAATCCACCTGTCCTTGGGTAGGTTTTAGAGCCATTATTGTTTCCAAATCCCTGAACTGACTGGAGGTTTATACGAAACCAAAACAGTGATTTCGCACTCCCATAAAATATACAAAACCGAACTTAATAGAAATATACCTGCTTTAATGGAGATCAATTTCTAAACCATTCTTCTCATATGCATCATTTCGATAAGAGGATTAATAAGGGAGATATCATTAACGGACCTGTTTTCGGTGCAAGTCCCACCGGACTTACTCAAGAGCGGGTGCGTGTAAAGCCTATTTTTTATAACTTGAAAACTACCGGAGATATTTCAACCAAACTTCATATTTAGCATCCACCTGTCCAAAGGTAGGTGTTTAGGTCCATACCATGTCAAATTCTAGAAATGGACTTGGGATTTATTGGGAACCGAAACAGTGATTTTACACTCCCACAATATATACGAGACCAGCCTTACTAGAAATCGACCAATCTTCATCGAAATACATTTCTAAAAGTTTTTTTTCTCATGTGCATGTGGAGATATCACGAACGGTCGGTTTGCAGGCTGAGTCCAGCGGACAAAAGGTGTTGTACGTGGAGCAGATTCCTTATCTATATAAAAAAAAATCGTAACGACCATGGCGAAATATTATGGCGAAATTTTCGTACGGCTATCCATTTATGGGGTAATAATGACCATCAGCATATTTTTAGAAATAGTTTCCTGAATGTCCTAAATGTTAACCCTCCCCCCCCCCCACCCTCCAAAAAATTCAAGATTGCGGCACAATCTGCCATACCAGCCAGAAAATTGAATTTAGGTGAAATTATACGATTTAGCCTGTAACAGACGGAAAACTGTTTCACTTTTTATCCCCGAAGAATACATAAATATGGAGGCAATTGTAATGACGGTGCAGACTTGCGGCTAGACGGTCAGTCGTATTGGAAAAGGGACGGGGCAATCTCGGTTCAATTTGGAGCGATCCACAACTTTGACCCTATGACGTTTCGTCGTATCTCTATTCCTTATATGTTAGATTTGTCTCAATTTCTCGATTATACCTACATTTTTGTCTTTGTACACGTATAATTCGTCATTCGAATCACTTATATGAAAGGTGGAATCATCTAATTCTACACGAATATTGGCCCACGCAGTATCCACAAGTGAGAAATATTGTATGTATGTAGCTGTCACATTCGTACCCAAAAGTAAAGCACTGTGTGACAACCTTACGAAAATTTCACCCTATTCAACGTTCCTAACTCAATTTTACCCATAATAATAAAATAATAATAATCGTATGGCCTCAGCTACCGTGTGCAGACATTCCAATTTGACGCCATCTGGCTGTCTGCTCGTCAATTTCGACGTTTCATTTACTCTAGACCCAGTAGATGGCAGACCGAGTAAACCGAAACTCTCCTGGGCGTCTATGGCTGAGATTTAATGAATTTTGTCGGGTAAACACCAAATGTGCCACCAGAGATCCTTTACATGCCGACATGGTACGACATGGAGTGTCGAATGGACTTTTTCCCGCCCTTCAAAAATCCGACTACCTCTGCCGGGTTTGAACCCGCTATCTTGGGATCCGGAGGCCGACACAATTTTACCCATAAATAGATGAGACAGGAGAAAATATCTTAAGATCAACCATTTAGACCGCTGAATGAGGCGTCTTATAGTACAATCCGTTTGTAGATATCATGTATAATTTAGCAGCATAATCTGTAAATAAAGGTTTGCAATATTGTAATAATAATAATAATAATAATAATTGTTACCGTGTTTTGGTGGTAGGTAGAGGTGTAAGAAGGTGCGGGCGTGAATGGGTCTCAAACTACGGAATCAAAGTTAATGTAAAATTTAACAAGGTTTATATTTTCTTTTCAAGATTAAGTAATAACAAAGAACAGGTACTTAGTAGCCGAAACACAATTTGAAATGTACAATTACAGGGGTTACAGAGTTTGGGCTTCGAGCCCTGAGTTGACAATTCTTGAGCAACTAGCCCAACTTTCCGATATACAAATTTTAACAAAGGGGCAGAAGACCCCAATCAAACCCTGGAGCACTTGCTCCAAATTACACAGTAAAGCCTCCTCGAGGCACACAACACTCCGTTTCCAAAAGAGCCACTCGCTCTTTAATTTAAGCCTCTCCCAGGCCACACCAAACTCCACCTTCAAGTTGTCCTCAACGGACATAAACACAGGGGTAAAATACCCAATCTACTGAGGTCTATTAAATGAAAAGCGGTTTAATTAAATGACCTCTAAAACAATTTGAGAGGAGGCGAACTTGCACTCCTAATACACTTTGATTTTAAGACCTACTTTGGCTCTTAGGCCACTGATGCAAGGGCTAATCCCATACTACAGAGGTGACTTAGAAAAGAACAATTTGTTTTACGTTATCGAAGAATAGGTTGAGAAAAATAAGTTCACCTCAAAACAATATGAGTGGGAGCTCGAGAGGGTTAGCACTCTCTATCCCAGTATGTAGCTTTACAAGAGAATAGAGGAAAAGAGTAGTTACATTTTAGGAAAAGGTTACATGGTAGAACGCTTCGCACCCGCCCCGAAGGTTAAACTGCTGAGCAAGAAAAGAATGAATTTATTAATCGGCCATTACCTTATTGTTGACCGCTGCCGAAGAAAGAGGCGCTTCCCGCCTCCTGCTATGTACTTAATACACTGAAAGATCGAACAGAAGTGGCCCGGAGACCCTAAAATCAGCAGTTTATATCCTCTCGCGGAAGGTTCTAGGCGTTAGGGGAATGAAAACACCCTCCCTCAACGTTTTTATTGGATAGGACCCCGCAACAGATTCAAGTTGGGGGAAGATACCCCTGATTGGTCAGAAATTAATTAAAGAAATTCGGGATTGGTTACATTCATAACAAGGGGAAGAAAGGGGTAAATATTGCCAACTTAAACAATGACAGAAAGAAATTTAACAAAGAACAAACTCTTGAAATTAAATTTTCTCCAAAAAATAGTTCTTTGACTCCTCACTAGGTTGCACTATTGTTGATCTTCAGTAGTGTCCTCTAGAAGAGAAAGTTCACACTTCTTACTTCAAGTGAAACAAAACCACATCAAAAATGACACAGTTCAAAAACTCAAAATTTTCCACGTGGTGACATCTTCTGAGAAGGTAGAGAATTAATAGCGTAGATAAAGTTCAGCCCTCCTCCAGCAGAGGAGTTTCAAAAGGCGCACATTTTAAATTAGCGGCGTGGAGGTGTACCACCCGGTACAATTATTATTATTATTATAATTGCTTTACGTCCCACTAACTACTCTTTTACGGTTTTCGGAAACGCCGAGGTGCCGGAATTTAGTCCCGCAGGAGTTCTTTTACGTGCCAGTAAATCTACCGACACGAGGCTGACGTATTTGAGCACCTTCAAATACCATCGGACTGAGCCAGGATCGAACCTGCTATGTTGGGGGTCAGAAAACCAGCGCCTCAACCGCCTGAGCCACTCAGCCCGGCCGCAATATTGTAAACATGCATATACTTCGTATTTCGATCAATATAGGCCTACTGCACCCATCGAATTGAGCCCAGCTAAAGGGTGCATTACATTCATTGAAGTCGATTTGTAGCGGCGTAGGAAGGGTGTTTTTGCCATTATAATTAATATTTTACATCGATAGTGACTCTCAGCACGATTGCGTCTGCTACTGTAATCATTACTCTCCACATCGACTTCGACTGGCATAAGAATGGGATCCTTCTCCAACTCCTTTGTAACTAGCATTAGTAAGGAGGGACTACCATTGTACAGTAATTAACAATTCCCTTCTCGATTTGACTGTCAGAACTGAAGGGAGCATGCAATTATGTTCAAAACTCCCCTAACCGATTGTGTTTGGGAGTAGGCAAGTGTGCCTGTCGTTGTAAACAAATTTACCCACCTAAAATGTGACTGGCATTAGGCATAGTTGCCCTGCTATTGTAATAGAAGCTTACTAACTCGGTGTGACTGCCAATACGAAAAGGGGCCTGTCATTAAAATGATAACAGCACAACTCAATTTTGGCTGGCAGTAGGGAAGGTGCCTGCTATTATAATAAAAACTCCTCAGATGTAATCTTTCTGGAAGTAAGAAAAGGCGCCTGCCGTTTTAACGAAAGCTCCCCAAATCGATTGTGACGGCGCAGTAGGTAATGAAGCCTCCCATTATAATGAAAACTTTCCTACTCGATTGTGAATGACGGTAGGTAAGTGAGCCAGCCGTTATCATTACATCTCCACAACTCACACCTTACATTGGAAACAACGTATGAGAGTCTACCCCGGCTGTTTCTGGATAACGCTAAGAAGCATGCAGTTTTAAAAATCTTATTTGGCTTTTAGTGTCGGGAGTGTCCGAGGACTTCGGCTCGCCAGATGCAGGTCGCTTTATTTGACTCCCGTAGGCGACCTGCGCATCGTGATGAAGATGAAATGATGATGAAGACGACACACACACACCCAGCCCCCGTGCCAACGGAATTAACCAATTACTGTTAAAATTCCTCACTCTGCCGGGAATCGAACCCGGAACCCCAGTGACCAAAGGCCAGCACGCTAACCATTTATCCATGGAGCCGGAGTATGCCCCACTAACTACTTTTGAAGGTTTTCGGAGACGCCGAGGAGCCGAAATTTTGTCCCGCAGGAATTTTTTACGTGCCAATACCACGAGGTTGACGTATTTGAGCACCGCCAAATATCACCAGACTGAGCCAGAATCATATCTGCCAAGTTGGGGTCTGAAGACCAACCGCCTGAGCCACGCTATATTTTTTTTATTATTCTGACCGAAGAACACACAAAACTCTTATTATATTTTTATAGGTTTAAATGGAAAAAAATCAGAGATCCGTGTTTTTAATTCGTAATTTTGATGCCCCATCCCCTCATAATGCCATTAACATTCTAATCCTAATAATTTCCATTACTACGTAACGAAAACTAGTAAAGAAATAAACTTACTATGTTGTCGATTCACGGCGAGGTTGATGTGTGGACTGGCTAACTTTACAGAGTGGACCGTGACTATATTGGCGGACAAGGAAATTCCATTAGCGTGGGATCGTGAGATAGCCATCTCTTGAATCTGACCTCCTGAATGGTTGGGTTCGACTCCATTAGTGACAATTATCATCTCTCCACCGTATACGCTGCATCGCTGTGGTTGAACGTTCTTCGAGAACCCGCTGCGGCTATATTGATTGCTGCAGTCAACTGAAATCAGGTTAGATAAATGTGGTCTCAACAGTTGCTTAAAGTGTAACGGATAACATTACAAATGGGTATAAATCCTGTCTACGCTGGACTCGTAGCAGTGGCGACTCGTCAAGTTTGGTAATGGGCAGGCCTGGGAAGTTGAGAACCTATAAATTGCCTTAAAAAGACCTAATAATTTCCACAAAGAAAGGGCGTAAAAATTGGCATTAAAATGTCATCCAAATCCATCCACAATTTTAATTTTAATTACAAACTAGAGGAGCAGTGCTGTTCCACAGCATTCGTTAAAAATAGCTCAGATAGATAGTCCAGCTTCATGGCTAAATGGTTAGCGTGCTGGCCTTTGGTCATAGGGGTCCCGGGTTCGATTCCCGACCAGGTCAGGGATATTTACCTGAACCTGAGGGCTGGTTCGAGGTCCACGCAGCCTACGTGATTAGAACTGAGGAGCTATCTGACTGTGAGATGGCGACTCCAGTCTAGAGGATTCGTCGTGCTGACCACACGACACCTCGTAATCTGCAGACCTTCGGGCTGAGCAGCGGTCGCTTGGTAGTCCAATGCCCTTCAAGAGCTGTAGTGCCATGGGGTGTTTCTTTCTTTTTTTTGATTGGTACAGGTCATGAGAATTCCTTATCATCCAAATTCTTCCTGTACAGACTGGTCCAAAAATGTTCCTTAAGAATTTTCTTTCTTGCTTTTCTACATCTCTGATCAATGATCTGCCCTCAATGATCAGTGTTTCAGATGCATATAGTGCTTCAGGATTATTTACAGTGTTATAATGTCTTAATTTTGCATTTCGAGATTGTTCCGAGGTATCTGTGGAACAGCAGAGGTGAAAGAAGGTGCTGGTTGGAATAGGTCTCAACTACTAAATTAAAGTTAATTTAAAACTTTAACAAAGGTTATATTTTCTTTTCAAAATTAACAAATGACAAGAAATAACAAAAGTGTAACAGGTACCAAGTAGCAAATCAACAAATTAAGAAATTATAGATTACAGTTTTTACAAGTTTTGGGGCTTCGAGCCCCGTTTTACATTCCTTGAGCCCTCAGCTCACAACCAAAGGGCAGAAAACCCCTTCATACCAAGGAACAATTGCCCCTAATTAGAATTTCAAGCCTCCTAGAGGCACGCAGAGATCAAATTTGGAAAGAGCAGTCCCGCTCTCAAGTTTACAAGCCTATCAAAGGCCACAACAAATTTCACTCCTAACTGCCCTCGAGGCACACATACAGTGAAACAGGGGTATCTTGTACCCAACCTACAGGGCCTTTACATGAAGAAAACAAAACTTTGGATTAATTAAATGGCCCAAAAAACCAAAGTGACTGGAGGCGTAGCTTGCACTCCTACATGAAACTTCCTAAAACCTAGGTGGCACTCGGCCACTTATACAGGGGCTAATCCCATACTAGGGAGGTGACTTGTAGAAGAATAATTTATTACCTTAAGAAGAAAAGAAAATCGGTTATATAAACGTAGTCACCTCAAAATAACATGAGTGGGAGCTCGAGAGGATTAAGCACTCTCTATCCCAAACTGCGTTTAATTTACATGAATATAGTAAGATTTACATTGAAAAGGATTCGAACCTTCCCCCGCGGGTTAAAACTGCTGAGCTAGCAAGAAATAAAGTTCTTAAACGGCCATTACCTTGTTGATGAACTGCTGCCCGAAGAAAGAGGCGCTTCCCGCCCCCTGCTACATAATCACACACTAAGCAAGTTGTCGATGAAGTGGCCCCGAGACAAGAAAATCAGCAGTTTATATACCCTCGTGGAACATTCGAGACCTTTCATGAATGATAACAATCCGCCCACAAACTTTTATGGGTCGGCTAAAAATTGCAAGTCAAAACTGAAGAAGAAATCTAGGATTGGTGGAAAATTAATTTAGAAAATTTAGGATTGGCTGAATTTAAAACTGGCGGAAACAGAGATCAATATTGCCAACCCAAAAAATGAAAAAAAGAAATTTAACAAAGAACAAACTTATAGATACAAAATTTCTTCAAAAACAGTTCGTTCACTTCGCATCAGGGTGCACAGTTATAGTTTTTAAGTAGTGCCATCTAGAAGAGAATGTCAGCACTTCTTGCTACAGAGCAAACAAATACAAATCGAAATAGACATAATTCAGAACACTTCAAAATTTACAGTAGTGACATCTTCCAAGAAACCTTTGATTTAATACAGATTTTAAAGTTCAGAGTTTCTCCTGTAGGGGATACTTTTTCGGCGCACAGTTTAAATTTGCGGGGTCGGGGTGTACCAACCGGTACAGAGATATAGATTTTTTTATTATATCTCCTCCAAGTGAGTCTGTGTGCTCTTTGCAGTTTAGAGACACTTTCTATGTTTGCTTCAGGACTGAGTCCTGAATGTTGGATGACTTCTTCTAGGTATTTGAATTTAGTAATACATTGTCAAAAAAAAATTAAAAATTATTTATGTCAAAATAAATATTTTTAAAATTATTTTAATTTGATCAATAAAATGTTAAGAGTTTCGAATGTTTTACGTACTGGTATACGCTGCACAATTACTGTAGCTACTGCCACACTTCAAAAGTAAATGCACACTTGTAAAACTACTAAAGCAGATATAAAAAGCAAGAAAATTTTCTTTTCACATATGCAGTGCTGTGTATTTAAGGGTTTAAGTACAGCCCCAGCATTTGCCTGGTGTGAAAATAGGAAACCACTGAAAACGAAATTAAGAATCCATTCGCTCGGTTTTCACGAAATATTTTGTAGTTGTGTGTTTAACCCGATGAGTGCTACGCCCGTCTGTAGATGGTCCGCGAGAATTTTAATTTTTTTGAGTTTCCCGGTTCACTTTCGAGTGCGAATTTGATGTGTGACATGTTCTGCCAGCTGTTGGGCATTATGTAGAACTAATTGATCAGAGATTATAGCTTCGGGAAGCAACTTACAGAGCTATTTGTAGACGTCTGTGGAGTTCATCTGTGATGTAAACAAACATGGCGGATCAACATAGAATCTTTCAGTTATTAACCACAGCGGAAAGTGATTACGGAGATGGTCATTTTAAGGAATTGTTAAGCGATTTTGAAAGTGAGAGTGATAGAGAGTGTGCCGAAAATATTGTATGTAAGAGAGAAACAGAGCGTCCTTATTAACGAAAGAAGAAAAACACGGTGATTACAAAAGCTATTTTATCACTATTTTCGTGGCGGACGGATTACTTTTCTTCACCAGAGTTTCAAGTAACTGTGACAGGCTCTGAGGGCCAAGTAGTGTTTGATAACGACCCGAAAATGATTGATTTTTAGAAACTTCTTTTACCAGTGGAGTTGGTGCAGATAGTTGAACAAAGTGGCATCATAAAAAACCAGTAGAAAATATTTAACTGTTACCTTATTCCAGGTTTGTAAAGTATTTTAAAATATCAACTTATATACTTCTAAGAAGTTACATGTATTAGTTGCCTGCAGATTTTAGGAAATAATATTGCTTTGGGCTCTTTACTTTGTATAAAGATAATGCACGCATGGGCACATAAGTGCAATTTAGTTTTCTCTCAAAATAATATTGAACATAAGTATAGGATTTCCCATTTGCATTTAGATTTATAATCAACCAACATTTATAAATATTTTAAGCTTATCACGCCACTGATAAGTTAATAATTGAGGCTTCTACAATTTTTTTTACGTACGAATGAAAAACTCAGCACTGAGGTACCAAACAGTAAACTGGTAACTCAGCACTTAAAAGGTTAATTTACAATTTAATTTTAGGTTATTTTGTTTCGCGTGGAAAGTTCTTCTTGTGGCAGACCACTAGATGGGAACTAGATGATCCTTTCATACAAACATCGTGACATAATCTCGGTTATTTTGGGCATTTTCTTTTTCACCCTTTACGCCGACGGTGACTGAATTGGACTTAAAATGCCATCCGGAGTGTCACTTTTCATCCATGTTGTGGAGAAAACGTTACATTTTTATTCCATTTTAGGGGCCAGAAACTAGGAATTATAGAAATTATTAAAAACAAGCCCTGTTCTCTTATCAATTAATAATCATTTACTTCGAATGAAAACCTACAACCTGTTTTCCAGTCCTTTGACCGAGTCATGGATGGAATGAATGAAGCCCCCATCTTGCGGCGAGGATATCAATTGTACCGGCTGCCGAGGCCTGTCGCACTCCTCTGGGGCAATGATTAATGACTGACAGATGAAATGAAATGCTAATGGAGAGTGTTTCTGGAATGAAAGATGACAGGGAAAACCGGAGTACCCGGAGAAAAACCCGTCCCGCCTCCGCTTTGTCCAGTACAAATCTCACTTAGAGTGACCGGGATCTGAACCACGGTACCCAACAGTGAGAGGCCGACGCACTTCCGCCTGAGCCACGGAGGATTCTTTAATTCTTGCCTTTATTTTCTTTAATTATTAACAAAATTATTAGCGGAAATACGCACAAAATGTCGTTCGCCCCGGCTAATCGATTTGTATAGCGTTACAGTAAGTAGTAGAGACTTTGCAAGTGCTTTGAGGAAGGTTAGGAGGGTTTTTTTCTTTCAAGATTATGGACACTGAGGTACGATTCGCCCGCTTGACGTGCGTATTCGTCAGTTTGTTAGTTTCATTGAATAATCAAGCCGTACTGCTATTTAATTGTAATGCATCTGTAATATTGTTCCTTTTGGTGGTACTTTTATTGTATAGTATTGAATCAAAATCTAAAAAAACTACTATTACCGCATTTAACTTGATTAACTGACAACCTTTACCTCTCAGACAAAATTTACTTGCAGAGCAATTAAAAACTGACCATTTTGTAGCTTTTTGTAAAGTTTTGATGTACATATTCCGCCATATCCCACAAACCCGGGTATTTTTTTTGTCCGTGCATTTTCTTCACTACTCCCCCCCCCCCTTAAATCCCCGAAACTTCTAATTCCCAATCGCCGCTACTGTATTCATCTCAGCGACCTCAAAAAATAAGGGTCTATGACTAATATAGGTCGTTTGTGATTATTTTTAAATCTTCTCCCTTTCCACTCAGTATTTCTCTGTAGATTGCAATAAGTCAGATGAATACCAAGTTTGTATGAAATCGCAGGTTTGACTAGAGTCGCCGTCATTTCTAATCGTCTAGCTTCGCCAGTTGCTCCTTAACTATGTGCAACCCGCTAAGTACAGAATGCATTGCGGGTTAGTGTAAACCTTCGCCAGTTGCTCTTTAACTATGAGCAACCCACTAAGTATAGAATGCATTGCGGGTTAGTGTAAGCCTTCGCCAATTGCTCCTTAACTATGTGCAACCCGCTAAGTACAGAATGCATTGCGAGTTAGTGTAAGTCTTCGCTTGCAATTATTCGAGTGATCATTTAACGATTTGATTTCAGGATTTCGCAAAGTCGACTGAACTTGGACAACCATGAATGCCTAATGACTCACCGAGACGTAATTCCGGGGAGAATGAAACAAAAATGAAGCAATTCGGTCCAGTAGAACGGACGGACGGACTGGCCAAAGATGTCTCAGTGAACATTTTTAATACAGGTAGACCTCGTTATACGCGATAATTACGTTCCACGGAATTGCCGCGCATACCGAATTCGCGTAAGTAAAATACAGGGTTAGGTTTTCGTTTATTCACATATTAAGTTTAAAGTTTAAAGATTCGTAGTATTTTTACAAAACAAAACAAAAATCTTGTTTCTGAAACGCATTTTAATGCAAAATTTATACAATAAAAATTTAACACTGAAGCACACCAATAATACACAACAATAATTTGATTAAGTCTATCTACATACCTGAAATAGGCACTGGATCATCTACATCGGAAGAATCTGATAATGCTGTAGTCGGTTCAGTTTCCGTCGCGGATTTCCCATCGTGTAAATCCTTTGCAGCTGAAGTGTTATTGCATTCCTTACTTCTTCAGGATTATGTTCTTCCAAAATTGCCATTACAGCGTCGATCATTCTGAACGCCTCGGCCATTTTCTTCGCTCTCAGCTTTTTAAGAGGCTGAACTTCCTCGACTTCTGGTTCTTTATTAGGCTACTATTCTCAATCAAAATGATCAAATCTTCGTTGCTCAGATCTTCGGAATGAGACTTTAGGAGGACACTCACATTATCTTCATTATCTTCATTGAAATCAATGAATCTAATCTGGCGTGCCATGTCCACAATTTCTCGTTGCACCGGTGACGTCATTGATCACTTTTTAATCTATCACTGACACAGCATCAGAGCACAGTTTCCTCAATACAGCATTTATACATTTCGGATTAATGTCAGTCCGTGCGTCTCCAATAATATAAATCGCCATCTTAATGTTAAACAGTCGCTTGCCCCGTTTAACCTTGGCGTACGAAGTAGTGTACGTTACAGAGTTCGGCACGCATGTCTGAATCCGCCTTAAGGCATTATAGCTTCCACATACTGTTAACAGATGGCAGCACTATACATAGAAACAAAATCGCGTATATGCGAAATCGCGCATAACGAATCCGTGGATAACGGGGTTTACCTGTATATAGATTTAATGAAGAAATATAACGTTTGAAAACGGAAATTTCTGCCTGTATGCAACATGCAGTGCAAAAATACTTCTTCTGTCACACTTCATATATTTTTAAATTAACACTTTTTTTTTAAAGGAATTCCGTCTTTGTTACAATACAGTACTTGTACAATTTAAAACGAAATATGTTTTTCCACCTGGAATGAATTCAGCGAACCCGCAGTGACATCCTGAGGAAGTAAATTGAAATGAGTACAACTGGAATCATATTTGGATTAAGCACACTAGGGTTACAGAAATTGGAATTCGGAAACCTTACCTCAGTTGGCTTTGCAGTGTATCATAATAGTCATTTACAGGTTCTTAGGTGCAAAGAATCGTCGGTTTTTAGACAGCACGTTGCAAAATATCGACAAACATCTCCCCACATCAACGGATGATACGGATTCATACTTGAAGTTAGTGAGATCTTCCTCTTCACAAACACATCTAAATGTTCTCCCTTCAATATTCCACTTATATTGCACATAATTTGATAGCCGTGGTTTCTTCAAGCATTGGTTTTCATGTTTTCATTTCATTTTCTCTCTTTTCAGATACGGTTCAAAAGTAAGTAAGTAAGTAAGTAAGTAAGTAAGTAAGTAAGTAAGTAAGTAAGTAAGTAAGTAAGTAAGTAAGTAAGTAAGTAAGTAAGTAAGTAAGTAAGTAAGTAAGTAAGTAAGTAAGTAAGTAAGTAAGTAAGTAAGTAAGTAAGTAAGTAAGTAAGTAAGTAAGTAAGTAAGTAAGTAAGTAAGTAAGTAAGTAAGTAAGTAAGTAAGTAAGTAAGTAAGTAAGTAAGTAAGTAAGTAAGTAAGTAAGTAAGTAAGTAAGTAAGTAAGTAAGTAAGTAAGTAAGTAAGTAAGTAAGTAAGTAAGTAAGTAAGTAAGTAAGTAAGTAAGTAAGTAAGTAAGTAAGTAAGTAAGTAAGTAAGTAAGTAAGTAAGTAAGTAAGTAAGTAAGTAAGTAAGTAAGTAAGTAAGTAAGTAAGTAAGTAAGTAAGTAAGTAAGTAAGTAAGTAAGTAAGTAAGTAAGTAAGTAAGTAAGTAAGTAAGTAAGTAAGTAAGTAAGTAAGTAAGTAAGTAAGTAAGTAAGTAAGTAAGTAAGTAAGTAAGTAAGTAAGTAAGTAAGTAAGTAAGTAAGTAAGTAAGTAAGTAAGTAAGTAAGTAAGTAAGTAAGTAAGTAAGTAAGTAAGTAAGTAAGTAAGTAAGTAAGTAAGTAAGTAAGTAAGTAAGTAAGTAAGTAAGTAAGTAAGTAAGTAAGTAAGTAAGTAAGTAAGTAAGTAAGTAAGTAAGTAAGTAAGTAAGTAAGTAAGTAAGTAAGTAAGTAAGTAAGTAAGTAAGTAAGTAAGTAAGTAAGTAAGTAAGTAAGTAAGTAAGTAAGTAAGTAAGTAAGTAAGTAAGTAAGTAAGTAAGTAAGTAAGTAAGTAAGTAAGTAAGTAAGTAAGTAAGTAAGTAAGTAAGTAAGTAAGTAAGTAAGTAAGTAAGTAAGTAAGTAAGTAAGTAAGTAAGTAAGTAAGTAAGTAAGTAAGTAAGTAAGTAAGTAAGTAAGTAAGTAAGTAAGTAAGTAAGTAAGTAAGTAAGTAAGTAAGTAAGTAAGTAAGTAAGTAAGTAAGTAAGTAAGTAAGTAAGTAAGTAAGTAAGTAAGTAAGTAAGTAAGTAAGTAAGTAAGTAAGTAAGTAAGTAAGTAAGTAAGTAAGTAAGTAAGTAAGTAAGTAAGTAAGTAAGTAAGTAAGTAAGTAAGTAAGTAAGTAAGTAAGTAAGTAAGTAAGTAAGTAAGTAAGTAAGTAAGTAAGTAAGTAAGTAAGTAAGTAAGTAAGTAAGTAAGTAAGTAAGTAAGTAAGTAAGTAAGTAAGTAAGTAAGTAAGTAAGTAAGTAAGTAAGTAAGTAAGTAAGTAAGTAAGTAAGTAAGTAAGTAAGTAAGTAAGTAAGTAAGTAAGTAAGTAAGTAAGTAAGTAAGTAAGTAAGTAAGTAAGTAAGTAAGTAAGTAAGTAAGTAAGTAAGTAAGTAAGTAAGTAAGTAAGTAAGTAAGTAAGTAAGTAAGTAAGTAAGTAAGTAAGTAAGTAAGTAAGTAAGTAAGTAAGTAAGTAAGTAAGTAAGTAAGTAAGTAAGTAAGTAAGTAAGTAAGTAAGTAAGTAAGTAAGTAAGTAAGTAAGTAAGTAAGTAAGTAAGTAAGTAAGTAAGTAAGTAAGTAAGTAAGTAAGTAAGTAAGTAAGTAAGTAAGTAAGTAAGTAAGTAAGTAAGTAAGTAAGTAAGTAAGTAAGTAAGTAAGTAAGTAAGTAAGTAAGTAAGTAAGTAAGTAAGTAAGTAAGTAAGTAAGTAAGTAAGTAAGTAAGTAAGTAAGTAAGTAAGTAAGTAAGTAAGTAAGTAAGTAAGTAAGTAAGTAAGTAAGTAAGTAAGTAAGTAAGTAAGTAAGTAAGTAAGTAAGTAAGTAAGTAAGTAAGTAAGTAAGTAAGTAAGTAAGTAAGTAAGTAAGTAAGTAAGTAAGTAAGTAAGTAAGTAAGTAAGTAAGTAAGTAAGTAAGTAAGTAAGTAAGTAAGTAAGTAAGTAAGTAAGTAAGTAAGTAAGTAAGTAAGTAAGTAAGTAAGTAAGTAAGTAAGTAAGTAAGTAAGTAAGTAAGTAAGTAAGTAAGTAAGTAAGTAAGTAAGTAAGTAAGTAAGTAAGTAAGTAAGTAAGTAAGTAAGTAAGTAAGTAAGTAAGTAAGTAAGTAAGTAAGTAAGTAAGTAAGTAAGTAAGTAAGTAAGTAAGTAAGTAAGTAAGTAAGTAAGTAAGTAAGTAAGTAAGTAAGTAAGTAAGTAAGTAAGTAAGTAAGTAAGTAAGTAAGTAAGTAAGTAAGTAAGTAAGTAAGTAAGTAAGTAAGTAAGTAAGTAAGTAAGTAAGTAAGTAAGTAAGTAAGTAAGTAAGTAAGTAAGTAAGTAAGTAAGTAAGTAAGTAAGTAAGTAAGTAAGTAAGTAAGTAAGTAAGTAAGTAAGTAAGTAAGTAAGTAAGTAAGTAAGTAAGTAAGTAAGTAAGTAAGTAAGTAAGTAAGTAAGTAAGTAAGTAAGTAAGTAAGTAAGTAAGTAAGTAAGTAAGTAAGTAAGTAAGTAAGTAAGTAAGTAAGTAAGTAAGTAAGTAAGTAAGTAAGTAAGTAAGTAAGTAAGTAAGTAAGTAAGTAAGTAAGTAAGTAAGTAAGTAAGTAAGTAAGTAAGTAAGTAAGTAAGTAAGTAAGTAAGTAAGTAAGTAAGTAAGTAAGTAAGTAAGTAAGTAAGTAAGTAAGTAAGTAAGTAAGTAAGTAAGTAAGTAAGTAAGTAAGTAAGTAAGTAAGTAAGTAAGTAAGTAAGTAAGTAAGTAAGTAAGTAAGTAAGTAAGTAAGTAAGTAAGTAAGTAAGTAAGTAAGTAAGTAAGTAAGTAAGTAAGTAAGTAAGTAAGTAAGTAAGTAAGTAAGTAAGTAAGTAAGTAAGTAAGTAAGTAAGTAAGTAAGTAAGTAAGTAAGTAAGTAAGTAAGTAAGTAAGTAAGTAAGTAAGTAAGTAAGTAAGTAAGTAAGTAAGTAAGTAAGTAAGTAAGTAAGTAAGTAAGTAAGTAAGTAAGTAAGTAAGTAAGTAAGTAAGTAAGTAAGTAAGTAAGTAAGTAAGTAAGTAAGTAAGTAAGTAAGTAAGTAAGTAAGTAAGTAAGTAAGTAAGTAAGTAAGTAAGTAAGTAAGTAAGTAAGTAAGTAAGTAAGTAAGTAAGTAAGTAAGTAAGTAAGTAAGTAAGTAAGTAAGTAAGTAAGTAAGTAAGTAAGTAAGTAAGTAAGTAAGTAAGTAAGTAAGTAAGTAAGTAAGTAAGTAAGTAAGTAAGTAAGTAAGTAAGTAAGTAAGTAAGTAAGTAAGTAAGTAAGTAAGTAAGTAAGTAAGTAAGTAAGTAAGTAAGTAAGTAAGTAAGTAAGTAAGTAAGTAAGTAAGTAAGTAAGTAAGTAAGTAAGTAAGTAAGTAAGTAAGTAAGTAAGTAAGTAAGTAAGTAAGTAAGTAAGTAAGTAAGTAAGTAAGTAAGTAAGTAAGTAAGTAAGTAAGTAAGTAAGTAAGTAAGTAAGTAAGTAAGTAAGTAAGTAAGTAAGTAAGTAAGTAAGTAAGTAAGTAAGTAAGTAAGTAAGTAAGTAAGTAAGTAAGTAAGTAAGTAAGTAAGTAAGTAAGTAAGTAAGTAAGTAAGTAAGTAAGTAAGTAAGTAAGTAAGTAAGTAAGTAAGTAAGTAAGTAAGTAAGTAAGTAAGTAAGTAAGTAAGTAAGTAAGTAAGTAAGTAAGTAAGTAAGTAAGTAAGTAAGTAAGTAAGTAAGTAAGTAAGTAAGTAAGTAAGTAAGTAAGTAAGTAAGTAAGTAAGTAAGTAAGTAAGTAAGTAAGTAAGTAAGTAAGTAAGTAAGTAAGTAAGTAAGTAAGTAAGTAAGTAAGTAAGTAAGTAAGTAAGTAAGTAAGTAAGTAAGTAAGTAAGTAAGTAAGTAAGTAAGTAAGTAAGTAAGTAAGTAAGTAAGTAAGTAAGTAAGTAAGTAAGTAAGTAAGTAAGTAAGTAAGTAAGTAAGTAAGTAAGTAAGTAAGTAAGTAAGTAAGTAAGTAAGTAAGTAAGTAAGTAAGTAAGTAAGTAAGTAAGTAAGTAAGTAAGTAAGTAAGTAAGTAAGTAAGTAAGTAAGTAAGTAAGTAAGTAAGTAAGTAAGTAAGTAAGTAAGTAAGTAAGTAAGTAAGTAAGTAAGTAAGTAAGTAAGTAAGTAAGTAAGTAAGTAAGTAAGTAAGTAAGTAAGTAAGTAAGTAAGTAAGTAAGTAAGTAAGTAAGTAAGTAAGTAAGTAAGTAAGTAAGTAAGTAAGTAAGTAAGTAAGTAAGTAAGTAAGTAAGTAAGTAAGTAAGTAAGTAAGTAAGTAAGTAAGTAAGTAAGTAAGTAAGTAAGTAAGTAAGTAAGTAAGTAAGTAAGTAAGTAAGTAAGTAAGTAAGTAAGTAAGTAAGTAAGTAAGTAAGTAAGTAAGTAAGTAAGTAAGTAAGTAAGTAAGTAAGTAAGTAAGTAAGTAAGTAAGTAAGTAAGTAAGTAAGTAAGTAAGTAAGTAAGTAAGTAAGTAAGTAAGTAAGTAAGTAAGTAAGTAAGTAAGTAAGTAAGTAAGTAAGTAAGTAAGTAAGTAAGTAAGTAAGTAAGTAAGTAAGTAAGTAAGTAAGTAAGTAAGTAAGTAAGTAAGTAAGTAAGTAAGTAAGTAAGTAAGTAAGTAAGTAAGTAAGTAAGTAAGTAAGTAAGTAAGTAAGTAAGTAAGTAAGTAAGTAAGTAAGTAAGTAAGTAAGTAAGTAAGTAAGTAAGTAAGTAAGTAAGTAAGTAAGTAAGTAAGTAAGTAAGTAAGTAAGTAAGTAAGTAAGTAAGTAAGTAAGTAAGTAAGTAAGTAAGTAAGTAAGTAAGTAAGTAAGTAAGTAAGTAAGTAAGTAAGTAAGTAAGTAAGTAAGTAAGTAAGTAAGTAAGTAAGTAAGTAAGTAAGTAAGTAAGTAAGTAAGTAAGTAAGTAAGTAAGTAAGTAAGTAAGTAAGTAAGTAAGTAAGTAAGTAAGTAAGTAAGTAAGTAAGTAAGTAAGTAAGTAAGTAAGTAAGTAAGTAAGTAAGTAAGTAAGTAAGTAAGTAAGTAAGTAAGTAAGTAAGTAAGTAAGTAAGTAAGTAAGTAAGTAAGTAAGTAAGTAAGTAAGTAAGTAAGTAAGTAAGTAAGTAAGTAAGTAAGTAAGTAAGTAAGTAAGTAAGTAAGTAAGTAAGTAAGTAAGTAAGTAAGTAAGTAAGTAAGTAAGTAAGTAAGTAAGTAAGTAAGTAAGTAAGTAAGTAAGTAAGTAAGTAAGTAAGTAAGTAAGTAAGTAAGTAAGTAAGTAAGTAAGTAAGTAAGTAAGTAAGTAAGTAAGTAAGTAAGTAAGTAAGTAAGTAAGTAAGTAAGTAAGTAAGTAAGTAAGTAAGTAAGTAAGTAAGTAAGTAAGTAAGTAAGTAAGTAAGTAAGTAAGTAAGTAAGTAAGTAAGTAAGTAAGTAAGTAAGTAAGTAAGTAAGTAAGTAAGTAAGTAAGTAAGTAAGTAAGTAAGTAAGTAAGTAAGTAAGTAAGTAAGTAAGTAAGTAAGTAAGTAAGTAAGTAAGTAAGTAAGTAAGTAAGTAAGTAAGTAAGTAAGTAAGTAAGTAAGTAAGTAAGTAAGTAAGTAAGTAAGTAAGTAAGTAAGTAAGTAAGTAAGTAAGTAAGTAAGTAAGTAAGTAAGTAAGTAAGTAAGTAAGTAAGTAAGTAAGTAAGTAAGTAAGTAAGTAAGTAAGTAAGTAAGTAAGTAAGTAAGTAAGTAAGTAAGTAAGTAAGTAAGTAAGTAAGTAAGTAAGTAAGTAAGTAAGTAAGTAAGTAAGTAAGTAAGTAAGTAAGTAAGTAAGTAAGTAAGTAAGTAAGTAAGTAAGTAAGTAAGTAAGTAAGTAAGTAAGTAAGTAAGTAAGTAAGTAAGTAAGTAAGTAAGTAAGTAAGTAAGTAAGTAAGTAAGTAAGTAAGTAAGTAAGTAAGTAAGTAAGTAAGTAAGTAAGTAAGTAAGTAAGTAAGTAAGTAAGTAAGTAAGTAAGTAAGTAAGTAAGTAAGTAAGTAAGTAAGTAAGTAAGTAAGTAAGTAAGTAAGTAAGTAAGTAAGTAAGTAAGTAAGTAAGTAAGTAAGTAAGTAAGTAAGTAAGTAAGTAAGTAAGTAAGTAAGTAAGTAAGTAAGTAAGTAAGTAAGTAAGTAAGTAAGTAAGTAAGTAAGTAAGTAAGTAAGTAAGTAAGTAAGTAAGTAAGTAAGTAAGTAAGTAAGTAAGTAAGTAAGTAAGTAAGTAAGTAAGTAAGTAAGTAAGTAAGTAAGTAAGTAAGTAAGTAAGTAAGTAAGTAAGTAAGTAAGTAAGTAAGTAAGTAAGTAAGTAAGTAAGTAAGTAAGTAAGTAAGTAAGTAAGTAAGTAAGTAAGTAAGTAAGTAAGTAAGTAAGTAAGTAAGTAAGTAAGTAAGTAAGTAAGTAAGTAAGTAAGTAAGTAAGTAAGTAAGTAAGTAAGTAAGTAAGTAAGTAAGTAAGTAAGTAAGTAAGTAAGTAAGTAAGTAAGTAAGTAAGTAAGTAAGTAAGTAAGTAAGTAAGTAAGTAAGTAAGTAAGTAAGTAAGTAAGTAAGTAAGTAAGTAAGTAAGTAAGTAAGTAAGTAAGTAAGTAAGTAAGTAAGTAAGTAAGTAAGTAAGTAAGTAAGTAAGTAAGTAAGTAAGTAAGTAAGTAAGTAAGTAAGTAAGTAAGTAAGTAAGTAAGTAAGTAAGTAAGTAAGTAAGTAAGTAAGTAAGTAAGTAAGTAAGTAAGTAAGTAAGTAAGTAAGTAAGTAAGTAAGTAAGTAAGTAAGTAAGTAAGTAAGTAAGTAAGTAAGTAAGTAAGTAAGTAAGTAAGTAAGTAAGTAAGTAAGTAAGTAAGTAAGTAAGTAAGTAAGTAAGTAAGTAAGTAAGTAAGTAAGTAAGTAAGTAAGTAAGTAAGTAAGTAAGTAAGTAAGTAAGTAAGTAAGTAAGTAAGTAAGTAAGTAAGTAAGTAAGTAAGTAAGTAAGTAAGTAAGTAAGTAAGTAAGTAAGTAAGTAAGTAAGTAAGTAAGTAAGTAAGTAAGTAAGTAAGTAAGTAAGTAAGTAAGTAAGTAAGTAAGTAAGTAAGTAAGTAAGTAAGTAAGTAAGTAAGTAAGTAAGTAAGTAAGTAAGTAAGTAAGTAAGTAAGTAAGTAAGTAAGTAAGTAAGTAAGTAAGTAAGTAAGTAAGTAAGTAAGTAAGTAAGTAAGTAAGTAAGTAAGTAAGTAAGTAAGTAAGTAAGTAAGTAAGTAAGTAAGTAAGTAAGTAAGTAAGTAAGTAAGTAAGTAAGTAAGTAAGTAAGTAAGTAAGTAAGTAAGTAAGTAAGTAAGTAAGTAAGTAAGTAAGTAAGTAAGTAAGTAAGTAAGTAAGTAAGTAAGTAAGTAAGTAAGTAAGTAAGTAAGTAAGTAAGTAAGTAAGTAAGTAAGTAAGTAAGTAAGTAAGTAAGTAAGTAAGTAAGTAAGTAAGTAAGTAAGTAAGTAAGTAAGTAAGTAAGTAAGTAAGTAAGTAAGTAAGTAAGTAAGTAAGTAAGTAAGTAAGTAAGTAAGTAAGTAAGTAAGTAAGTAAGTAAGTAAGTAAGTAAGTAAGTAAGTAAGTAAGTAAGTAAGTAAGTAAGTAAGTAAGTAAGTAAGTAAGTAAGTAAGTAAGTAAGTAAGTAAGTAAGTAAGTAAGTAAGTAAGTAAGTAAGTAAGTAAGTAAGTAAGTAAGTAAGTAAGTAAGTAAGTAAGTAAGTAAGTAAGTAAGTAAGTAAGTAAGTAAGTAAGTAAGTAAGTAAGTAAGTAAGTAAGTAAGTAAGTAAGTAAGTAAGTAAGTAAGTAAGTAAGTAAGTAAGTAAGTAAGTAAGTAAGTAAGTAAGTAAGTAAGTAAGTAAGTAAGTAAGTAAGTAAGTAAGTAAGTAAGTAAGTAAGTAAGTAAGTAAGTAAGTAAGTAAGTAAGTAAGTAAGTAAGTAAGTAAGTAAGTAAGTAAGTAAGTAAGTAAGTAAGTAAGTAAGTAAGTAAGTAAGTAAGTTTGTTTGTTTGTTTGTTTGTTTGTTTGTTTGTTTGTTTGTTTGTTTGTTTGTTTGTTTGTTTGTTTGTTTGTTTGTTTGTTTGTTTGTTTGTTTGTTTGTTTGTTTGTTTGTTTGTTTGTTTGTTTGTTTGTTTGTTTATTTATTTATTTATTTATTTATTTATTTATTTATTTATTTAACACACACACACACACCGAAAGTCGATGATCAATTGACCAGGAAACGTGAAAAGCCGCAGTTTATATACCCTCAGGGAAAGTTCGAGAGCATTCAAGACTAATCAGAACACACCCTCTTAATTTTTTATTGGCAGATTCAAAGTGAACAAGAAATGCGGGATTGGTTGAAAGTTAATTACAAAAATTTGTGATTGGCTAGATTCAAAACTGGCGGAAATAAAATGACGTATTGCCAACCCAAAAATAAACGAACATAGATACAGTTATGGAAAACCTAGGAATACAAATCTTATTTAAGTTATAAGTTCTTTCACCTTGCACCAGAGTGCATGATCATAGCTTTTGGTAGTGTCATCTGTAGAAAAATGTCCAAACTTCTTGATGTATAGCAAACAAAACAAGGACAAATTCAGTCAGTTTAAGAAACTTCACAATAACAAAATTACTCAATATTTTAGTAGTGACATCTTCTGATTAAAGTTCCAACTTCATGTGGTATCAATTTCACCTTTTGCCCGATAGAGTTCATTAAGGCGCTAATTTTGAATGCGCGGCGTTGGGGTGTACCTCCCGGTACACAAAGTATCAATCATTTTTAACATTACTTTTTCGGTTATCGGGCATAGTTTTCATAAACTGTGACGTGAATAAAGTAGATGTTCAATTAAATTTCCTTCATTAGGCAAAAATGTATTACCAAAATCTAGTTCTGGCAGTACGTACTGGCTACCAGTGTATCAACAGGGTAAAAACAGATGATTAAAATGCACAATATTGTCGGAAATATCCAAAACCAATGGACAATGTTAAGAATGAGTCAAGGAATAAAATTAAACATATCCGTACCTTCATCAGTTTCGTAAGAAAAATATTTTCAGTTTCACTGGATAGACATTTAAATAAATTGCAACTTTATTCACAATCCAAGTTTTCGAGGGCCTCGTCAGTTTCTTCTTCAGACGGTCTCGACCGTATGTACATTTTTGAACATGCGACGAAAAGAGAACTACTTCTTTCAGCGCTATTTACTGACTGATTGACTGTCCTAGACACACATTCAAATACAAGAATAGCAATAAAGCTAAGATTCTCATTTTCATTAACCCACAGAATATTCGCCATAGACAAATGTCACAATTGGTTAAAATATATTAACCAATCGTATGAGAGTTAGGACAAAAATGTCACTGGGGTCAATGACCGACCTTCCCGTTTGGAATAGAACATTTTTTTTACAAGTTGGTTTATGTCGTACCGATACAGATAGGTCTTATGGCGACGATGGGACAGGAAGGGGCTAGGAGTGGGAGAGAAGCGACGATGCAGCCCCCCCAGCATTTGTCTGGTGTGAAAGTGGGAAACCACGGAAACCCATATTCAGGGATGCCGACAGTGGGGTTCGAACCCACTATCTCCCGAGTACTACATACCGGCCGCACTTAAGCGACTGCAGCTATCGAGCTTGAGGGTATAGAACTGTTAAGTGGAGTATTGATTGAGTAGCTACTCATTAAAAAGTAATGTAACATTCATGTCAAACAGCTGGAATATTAGGTACTATACTCAATATTCACGAAAATGAACAAACGCGTTGTTTGAATTTAACCATGATACTTATCTACTGCATGAGGGGGTGACCGACTATTACCTCGAAACCACATTAGTCTCGCTGTAGAACCGCGTAGTCACGAAAGAGCTTTTTTCTTGTCACTCACATGTACACTAGGAATGCATAACCTACTCTGACGTGCTTGTGTCAAGTATATTTGGACACTAGCTGTAGTACCTGTCGTTGTCGGGACAATCATATAGCATCTGCAAAGTAGTATCTGTCGTTGACGGTACAATCATATAGCATCTGCAAAGCAGTATCTGTCGTTAACGGGACAATCATATAGCATCTGAAAAGTAGTACCTGTCGTTGACGGGACAGTCATATAGCATGTGCAAAGTAGCACCTGTCGTTGACGGGACAATCATATAGCATCTGCAAAGTAGTACCTGTCGTTCAAGGGACAACCATATAGCATCTGCAAAGTAGCACCTGTCGTTGACGGGACAGTCATATAGCATGTGCAAAGTAGCACCTGTCGTTGACGGGACAGTCATACAGCATGTGCAAAGTAGTACCTGTCGTTCAAGGGACAACCATATAGCATCTGCAAAGTAGCACCTGTCGTTGACGGGACAGTCATATAGCATGTGCAAAGTAGTACCTGTCGTTGACGGGACAGTCATATAGCATGTGCAAAGTAGTACCTGTCGTTCAAGGGACAACCATATAGCATCTGCAAAGTAGCACCGGTCGTTGACGGGACAGTCATATAGCATGTGCAAAGTAGCACCTGTCGTTGACGGGACAGTCATATAGCATGTGCAAAGTAGCACCTGTCGTTGACGGGACAGTCATATAGCATGTGCAAAGTAGCACCTGTCGTTGACGGGACAGTCATATAGCATGTGCAAAGTAGTACCTGTCGTTCAAGGGACAACCATATAGCATGTGCAAAGTAGTACCTGTCGTTCAAGGGACAATCATATAGCATCTGCAAAGTAGTACCTATCGTTCAAGGGACAAACATATAGCATCTGCAAAGTAGTACCTGTCGTTCAAGGGACAACCATATAGCATGTGCAAAGTAGTACCTGTCGTTCAAGGGACAATCATATAGCATCTGCAAAGTAGTACCTGTCGTTCAAGGGACAAACATATAGCATCTGCAAAGTAGTACCTGTCGTTGACGGGACAGTCATATATCATCTGCAAAGTGGTACCTGTCGTTGACGGGACAGTCATATATCATCTGCAAAGTAGCACCTGTCGTTGACGGGACAGTCATATAGCATGTGCAAAGTAGTACCTGTCGTTGACGGGACAGTCATATAGCATGTGCAAAGTAGTACCTGTCGTTCAAGGGACAAACATATAGCATGTGCAAAGTAGTACCTGTCGTTCAAGGGACAAACATATAGCATGTGCAAAGTAGTACCTGTCGTTAACGGTAGAGGTGGTGGTGGTGATTATTGTTTTTGTTACGGACTTTTCCGTGGTAGGTAGAGGTGAAAGAAGGTGCGGGTGTGAATGGGTTTCAAGCTACGAAATTATAGTGCAATGTAAAATTAATTTAAAAATTAACAAGGTTATATTTTCTTTTCGAAAACAAAGAAATAACAAGCATGGCAGGTACAAAGTAGCAATTCAAAAGGGGTTAGTTACAGAATTTGGGCTTCGCGCCCTGACTTCACAATGCTTGGGCAATCAGCTCAGTTTTACCTCAAACACAAGTTTTAACAGAGGGGGAGAAAACCCCATTCATACCTAGGAGCCCTTGCTCCAAATTACACTGAAAAACCTCCATGAGGCATACAACCCAGAATTTTCAAAAGAGCCACTCGCTCTCAAAATTTAAGCCTCTCCCAGGCCACACCAAACTCCACCTTCAAGTTGTCCTCAACGGACATAAACACAGGGGTAAAATACCCAATCTACTGAGGTCTATTAAAAGAAAAGCAGGTTAATTAAATGACCTCTAAAATAACAATTTGAGAGGAGGCGAACTTGCACTCCTAATACACTTTGATTAAGACCTACTTGGCACTAGGCCGTTAATACAAGGGCTAATCCCATGCTAAAGAGGTGACTTAAGAAAAGAACAATTTGTTTTACATTAACGAAAAATAGGTTGAGAAAATAAGTTCACCTCAAGACAATGTGAGTGGGAGCTCGAGAGGGTTAGCACTCTCTATCCCAATATGTCGTTTTAAAAGAGAATATATGAAAGGAGTAGTTACATTTTAGGAAAAGGTTACATGGCTGAACGCTTAGAACCCGCCCCGAAAGTCAAACTGCTGAGCTAGCAAAGAAAGAAGTTATTAATCGGCCATTACCTTGTGTTGAACGGTTGGAGAAGAAAGAGGCGCTTCCCGCCCCCTGCTATGTACTTAACACACTGAAAGATGGAACAGAAGTGGCCTAGAGACCCAAAAATCAGCAGTTTAAATACTCTCGCGGAAGTTTCTAGGCGTTAGGGGAAAGAAAACACCCTCCCACAAACTCTTTATTGGATAGGACCCCGCAACAGATTCAAGTTGGGGGAAGATACATCTGATTGGATAGATATTAATTGAAGAGATTCGGGATTGGATACATTCATAACAAGGGGAAGAAAGGGGTAAATATTGCCAACTTAAACAATGATAGAAAGAAATTTAACAAAGAACAAACTCTTGAAATTAAATTTTCTCCAAAAAAATAGTTCTTTGACTCCGCACTAGGTTGCACTATTGTAGATCTTCAGTAGTGTCCTCTAGAAGAGAAAGTTCACACTTCTTACTTCAAGCGAAACAAAAACACATCAAAAATGACACAGTTCAAAAACTCAAAATTTTCCACGTGGTGACATCTTCTGAGAAGGTAGAAAATTAATACTGTCAATAAAGTTCGGACTTCCTCCAGCAGAGGAGTTTCAACAGGCGCACATTTTAAATTAGCGGAGTGGAGGTGTACCGCCCGGTACAGTTTTAAGAGGAAGTACAACTAGGCAACCATCCTCTATATAACACTAATCAGAGGGAAAATAGGGAAGGGATCCGACACTTCGAAAAATGAAGATATGGACCAAAGGAAGACAAGGGCCACGAAGGGCGTGAAAATGAAAGGCTCCCTAGCCCTCGCAAATCTAATAGCGTCGGGGTCAGAAAAGAACAAGAGTTGACCAAGGGAGGTCGGATAGGATAGATGAAAGTGAGGAGCCTGGCACAAGTAAGTGGAAGCAATGCCAGGACTCAGCTGAGGGCCCCGTGGTCGCCAACCCACGCTCCAAAGTTCAGAGCCCCTCAGGCACCTTCTAGTCGCCTCTTACGACAGGCAGGGGATACCGTGGGTGTTATTCTTCCGCCCCCATCCACAGGGGATTAACAGTACAATCATATATCATGTGCAAACTAGTACCTGTCGTTCACGGGACAAACATATAGCATGTACAACTTCCCAGCTACTTTCCGCCAATATAAGCGGGCGTTTTACTCGGGAAGCGGCAGTCATCCCATCTATCGGAGATGAGTGGTAGCAGAAGAGAAAAATCACATCACAACAATGGTCAATATAATGTTATTGTTCATCGTCGTTGAGCTCTGTATCAAGGTGTCAGCAAAGGGACACAAGTTGTTCGTCGGCTGGTAAGTTGCCTCCTTACAGTCCTGGTAGAAATCGGTTCTTGACTCCCAGCATTCAGATAGGCGGTGATCTGACTCACAGTAGCCCGTCGAGCGCCCAGTATGGTTCTGCGGATGTGACGCGATGTACGTTCGTTAAACACGTGTGGTCTTCCCGTACGGCGGTTTACGCGGGCGGTAACATTCTCTCTGCGATATTGACGATCCACCCTTGACACTGTTGAGCTCGCCATGATCATCCCACGTTCAAAGTCGGTTATGTCGCGACGTGCTGTCATCTTCAAGACACTGTTGTCTGTGACAGAATGCTCAGCTACGCCGCAGCTAGCCGAACGCTCAGAGGTCATACACGGCACAATTTCCAATGGGACACCCCTTCACGTGAGTTTTAACCACTTACTGTATGTGTCAATACTGCTAATTCTCACAATGAGAAGAATTTTCTTACGGGCAGAATCGGTTGTCCAGAATTGTTCGGTCTCATCCCTCCTCGCGTTCCAAGTGTAGGCTCATATCAGCACAGATCGAGAAATGTGAATTACACGAATAGCAAATTCATTTTTAATTTTAAGGTTTAATCAGTGCTACGGTAGATTTATTCTGTAGCCTTGAGATATTCAGTGAGAATCGAAAGACGTTTGTTTGTAAATTATAAGAAACTATTTCTTCTTACTGGGTATTTGGAAGTTCATTTACTCAGGGGCTTTCAACTTGAGAGTCTGGTTTGGTGAACATACGAGGGGGGATCAAATATAAACGGGACTTTATTTTAATTAAATTTATTTACTGAAAAACAGAAGGCAAATACAATATATTTTCCCACATAGATTTCTGCTTTGGAAATGGATTTGTCCCAGCGTATGGGCAGCGTTTTGATGCCCTAGCCGTAACAAGAATAGGTTGGTGTCACCAGCCAGTTGCGCACGAAGTCTTCCACACTCTCGTTATGTTCAAAACGTTGCCCTCCTAGAGCTTCTTTAAGCGGTCCGAACAAATGGAAATCGCAGAGCGATAAGTCCGGGCTGTGAGGAGGATGATCAAGCGTAGTCCAGTGCATTTACTGTGGCTTGAAGACAGAGCTGCAGTATGGGGCTGCGCTTTGTCGTGGAGGAGGATGATCAAGTGTAGTCCAGTGCATTTACTGTGGCTTGGAGACAGTTAGAGCTGCAGTATGGAGCTGCGCATTGTCGTGGAGGAGGATGATCAAGTGTAGTCCAGTGCATTTACTGTGGCTTGAAGACAGAGCTGCAGTATGGGGCTGCGCTTTTCGTGGAGGAGGATGATCAAGTGTAGTCCAGTGCATTTACTGTGGCTTGAAGACAGAGCTGCAGTATGGGGCTGCGCTTTTCGTGGAGGAGGATGATCAAGTGTAGTCCAGTGCATTTACTGTGGCTTGAAGACAGAGCTGCAGTATGGGGCTGCGCTTTTCGTGGAGGAGGATGATCAAGTGTAGTCCAGTGCATTTCCTGTAGCTTGGAGACAGAGCTGCAATATGGGGCTGCGCTTTTCGTGGAGGAGGATGACGTGTGGAATCGCTTGGTCTCGTCTACTGCGGCGATATGCAAACCTCGCCTTGTTCAACAGCTCGCAGTAATAAGCAGCATTGATTGTGCGTCGCTCATGCAGAAAAATCAATCAGCAAAATGCCTCGCCGATCGAAAAACTGCACGAATGTTATCGTCTGTAATGCTGGTTCGAGGGTGGCGATCGTGTTGCTGATTTTCCTTTCCTTGAACTTTTTATGCCAGGCAAACACACGCGTCCTTGACAATGTTCGATCACCGAATTGTGCAGTCAGTCTCTGACACATTTCCGCCGCTGTAACTCCTTCACGAGCAAGAAATTTCATAATTACGCGTTGCGCAGTGGAGGGGTGCACCTCTTGCTCCGACATCGTGAGCACCACTGACGAAACGGCGGGAAATATCTAACAGCACGCTCTCCCCAGTGCTAACGGTCCCGCCAAAAAATAGCAGAAGCGCAGGGCCAGTTCTACCAACTGTTAATGTTCAGGAACAAAAATCCCGTTGATATTTGATCAACCTTCGTAGTTTCCCTAGGTGGGTCTATCATTGCTTCCACTTACTTGTGCCAGGCTCCTCGCCTGTCTTTCCTATTCCACCTCGCGTGGTTGACAATTGTTATGTTGCCACCTCGACATATTAGGTAGTGATGGGCAACGCTCTCGCTCGAGACTCTCGAGACTGACGTCGCATATCCCGAGACCGATCCTCCTGTAGTGCAAGCTGTGCGACGTACCAGTAAGTACGACTGTAAACTTGATAGTATATCATTGGCAGTTATTGCGTGAAATAACGTTCTCTTATGAAAACATGCGAGCTAATACATTTTGTCAAAAGCCTGGAAAAGTACTGCATGTTCAACTATGAACCCCTTAATACCATTAACGAAAGTGAAAACAGAATGTCAGTATCTTAAACTGTTCACGACTTATTTGGGGTGGGCATCTGAGCTGAATAACCATGCATAATTCGTGAATAACTGTAGATAGAATGTACACCTACTTGGATACTAGAGGCGTGCATTATTCGAACCTGAGACGGGGAAGATGTGTTTTGCTACATATGCAACCCCCATTACACATGAGTGGAACGTGTAATCTAAAATGCCCGACTTTGCTCCAATAGGGAACATGCATGATCCGGGGTTTTAATTAAAAATATGCTAATCTGATTCAAAATTTCGTGCAGAATTCAAAAATGTTATCAGAATGTACAAATAATAACTCCAAACATGATAAAAATCTACGAAAATGTCACGTCACGCAAGTACGCGATCTCATTGGTCTGACGTCATCGTACAGGTTGACTGAATTAGCAGACGAAATAACACATAGTGCGTTGTGAGAAGCAGGATACACTTCGCGTATTTCTACTTTACGTTAGTGTCTAGTATGATTAAATTCGAGGTCTATACATCGGATAATAATCTGAGTGGTATATTTTAGACTTAAAATGAATCCTGCGCAGACAGTGAGGCAGAAAACTTATAAATGGTGTAGAGTTCCGATGTGCAATAGCACATCGCATACCATACCAAACAAATTGTTTATACATGTCCCAAAGACGCTAAAACTAGGGAGAAATGGATTTTGGCGAGCCGGAAAAATGCTGGTGATATATCGGAAAAGTCTACAGTTTATTTTTTTGAAGATCTTAACGTAAGATGAATTTGTTTGAATTTTCAAATCATTTTTCCATGTCAGCTCTTCTAGTGGTAAAACTTTAAATTTTAATGTATGATGCTTTATTTAAATGCTTTAATTACATCTTGGAATATGAAAGTAATAAACAGTGCATTAAATAATGCTGATTATTAAAGTATTCTCCAAACCTAACCTATGTTTTGGGTGATCCATGTCAAGATAATAAATCAAAGGGGTTATGAACCATTTTGACAGCTCTAATTCTACCAATATATCTTGGCATGGGACAGTTATGTATGTCTTTATTGAAGAGCTTAATTGGTAAAGAAATTTAGGCTATATCTAAATAGTCTATAATGTAACAAAGAATAGGCGTGTACATCATGAAAGGAAACAACGTGAATTTAACAAATGTATAACTCTACACAAAACCAATGCTTGTTTGTTGGGGTCTTATAAGTTAACAATGCTCAATTATAATAATTATCATAATATTAATGAAATAAATAACATAATTGCACACAGGTGAAAATAGTGATGTAGGTGTTTAAAATATTATCCAACTTAGCCTAAGTTTTAGGTTATACAAGCAAAGTCAGTAAACCGAAGGGTAAAAATACCGCGCGAGTTGGCCGTGCGGTTAGGAGCGCGCAGCTGTGAGCTCGCATCCGGGAGATATAAGGTTTTGAACCCCACTGCTGGCAGCCCTGAAGATGGTTTTCCGTGGTTTCCCATTTTCACACCAGGCAAATGCTGAGGCTGTACCTAAGGCCACGGCCGCTTTGTTCCCATTCCTAGGCCTTTCCTGTCCCATCGTCGCCATAAGACCTATATGTGACGGTGTGACGTAAAGCAAACAGCAAAAACAAAAACAAAAGTAAAAGTCACAGCACCCAAAGACATTCCTGTATTGAGCGACTAAAATGTCACCAGGACACTTTTCTTTCCTGATATGCTCAGCTTGTTAAAAGCCAAATGTAATTAATGTTATTGGCTTCACGCCCCGCTAACTACTTCTACGATTTTTGGAGACGCCGATGTGCAAGAATTTAGTCCTGCAGGAGTTCTTTTACGTGCCAGTAAATCTACCGACACGAGGCTGACGTATTTGAGCACCTTCAACTACCACCGGACTGAACTGAACCAGGATCGAACCTGCCAAGTTGGGGTCAGAAGGCCAGCACCTCAACCGTCTGAACCACTCAGCCCAATTTGTGAAAACTAGATGAAGTCATATTTATCTTTATCATGTTTAACTTTTTCCCTCCACAAAGATATTTAATTCTCTTTCATGGGCCCCGGAAGTGGGTAGGCCAGTTGCCCCAACCATAAATATACGTATATTTTTTTAGAAATGATAGGTTATAGCCCTATAGTACTATGATCTTTCTTTCTTTCTTTCTTAATCAGTTTATCCTTCAGGGTTGGTTTTCTCTCGGACTCAGCGAGGGATTACCTCGCCCAGGCGGCCTCACCTGTTATGCTCAACAGGGGCCTTGTTGGAGGATGGGAGGATCGGAAGGGATAGACAAGGAAGAGGGAAGGAAACGGCCGTGGCCTTAGGTGCCTGGAGGAGAAGTAGGAAAATACGAAAAACCACTTCGAGGATGGCTGAGGTGGGATTCGAAACCCTTCTACTCAGTTGACCTCCCGAGGCTGAGTAGACCCCGTTCCAGCCCTCGTACTATTTGTTTTCAACTTTCATGGCAGAGCCGGGAATCGAAACTGGGCCTGCGGAAGTGGCACACATTAACCACTACACCACAGAAGCGGACTAGTACTATAATGCTACCTATATGTTTATGTTAGTGCTGAAATCCGATTTCTTACTTTACTAATGCTGAAAGCCCGAAAATGTAATGTTATTCTTTAATAGGGGAATCAGTCCAGAAGGAAATATTGAAAGTGATGTGATATCTATCCAGGTTCGTTGTTATCCTAATACTATGGGTTACAGTACATTGCACATATATAAAAGACGCCACTTACAAACTTGCTTGTTATCCGCTAATTTCTGCGGCCACAAAAGTCACATTTTTCAAGAATGATGACATCTACACATGGTAGACAGTCTGACTGTGCTGTTTTGAACCTTTCTTCTGTCATTTCGAAGTTATTCGCGATCTTGAATAATAAACGATCGGCTTTTAGCAACGGCTGATGCACAACGACTGGTAGAGCTCCATGCGGTACTGGATCGTGACGTCACAGCGCGCCGCTTACGTCAGAGGCCGTTTCACTCGCCTTGCGGAAAGGCACTATTAAATATTTTTTAAATGGTAGAAAACAAGGCAACATACCACAATGTAATACGTTTACGTACTATTTCATTGGTGTACTTTTCAAAAAAAATATTTTTGAAAATGATGCATGTTCCCAATTCTTTCAGCAGGCGTGATGGGCAACACTCTCGAGACCGATTCTCGTGTGCTGCGAGCTGTGCGACGTCCCAGTAACTACCAGTGTAAGCTTGATAGTTATCATCAGCAGTTCTCATATGGAAACGTGTGTGACGACAAATTTTGCCAAAAGCCTAGGAAAACCCTGCATGTTGAACTATAATCTCCTTAATAACATTAACGAAAGTGAAGACAGAATGTCAGTATCTTAAACTGTTCACGAGTTATGTCAGGTGGACTTCTTAGCTGAATAACCCGTATAATTTGTTAATAATTGTTATTAGGATGATCGTCGCCATAAGACCTATCTGTGTCGGTGCGACGTAAAGCAACTAGCAAAAAAAAAAAAAGTTATTAGGATGTAAACCTACCTGGATGCCTCACAATCGTTGTCGGCAGGGTAGCTTCTTGTGATTCAGACCGGGCCGGAGGTGTTCTGTGACGATTCCTCCTCATTGATATTATGCGTTTGTAAGTGTCCGATCATCCCGGAAGTATTTCTGCAGACGTATTTTACTTCTTTTGAATAAGCAACACAGTGGGCTGTGCTATGTGACATCTCTTCAAAATAACCGACATCCACGACTTACGTTGCGTTTCAGACATCGTCTTCAAGTTGTCGCGTACAGCTAGTCACAATTTCACAGTGCACCGTCATAATATCGAAGTACCTAATTATGACGCAAATACTCTATAACATTGTAAGGAATTATTTCCTTCGGCACCAAAATATCGGTAAACACAAGCAGTGGTCATATGTTATTGAATGTGGGGTCTGATAACGATGTACACCTACCTGTCGAAAGAATTGGAGCAACTGAAGCATTTTAGATTACACATTTTACTCATGCGTAATGGTGGTTGCATATGCAGCAAGGTGCATCTTGCCTCGTCTCGAGTTCGAATAATGCACGCCTCTAGTATTCAGGTACGTATACCTACAGCAGCAGTCGTGTACCTACCAGTGCATACAAAGCCAGAATGCGTTTCCTTTATAATTATGTTATACTGCGTCAAAATAGACTTCCGTAGAAATGAACGCCCTCGTCGCTTGTTGACACGTATTTACGAAATTGAGAAGGTCCGTGGTTGGCTATTCGCATACTCGGCACAAACATTCAGCTTCGACTACCTGTAGGCCTTCGACACGCTGCTCGCCGCACAATGCGGGGACAACGCTCTCGAGATCTCTCGAAATTTCTCGCGAGAAATAGTGCCTGCGCTAGTCTCGAGAAATCCCGAGAAATCTCGAGACCTCGTCTCAAACTGCCCATCGCTAATATTAGGTTCGCGAGGCCTAGGGAGTCCTTCATTTCTTCGCTCTTCGCGTCCCTTCACTTTTCCTTTGCCGATACTTTCCGTTTTCAAAGGGTCAGACTTCCTCATTTCTTTTGCCCGACTGAGTGGCTCAGACGGTAGAGGCACTGGCTTTCTGACCCCAACTTGGCAGAGTCCATCCCGGCTCAGTCCGATGGTATCTGAAGGTGCTCAGAAACGCCAGCCTCGTGACGATAGACTTACAGGCACGTAAAAGAACTCCCACGGGACTAAATTCCGGCACGTGGGCGTCTCCGAAAACCGTAAAAGTAGTTAGTGGGACGTCAAAACCAATACATTATTATAATCTTTTTCTCCCCTTCTGGTTAGTGTTAAGAGAGGCTGGTTACCAGTGGCATAACGTTATGGCCTGGAACGGCTGTAATGCAATAAATAAATAAATAAATAAATAAATAAATAAATAAATAAATAAATAAAAATAATAAATAACTACTTAAATAAATACATAAGTAAATAAATAAATGCATAAATAAGTTAATAAATCTATATATATATATATAAAATAACTTGTCCTGACTGACTGACTGATTCATCATCGCCGAGCCAAAACTACTGGACATAAAGAAATGAAATTTTGGGTATATATTCATATTAAGATGTAGGTGCTCGCTAAGAGAGGATTTTTGGATATTTAGTCGCTAAGGGGGTGAAAAGGGGGGTGAAATTTTAAAAAGAGTGTATCTATATCTCAAAACTTTCAAAGTTTACAGATGTAAAAATTGGTATTTAGAATCTTCTTTTAAAATAAGGATACACGTATTTTTTTGTTTTCTGAAAACCCCAATAGGAGGGGTGAAAAAGGGTGAAAATGGGGAAAAATGGGTTGAATGCCTTCAATCAGGATACCGGTACTTATATCTCAGAAACTGAAGATATTACAGACCTGAAAATTGGTACTTTTGATCTCTTTTAAAAATAAAGAAACACGTATTTTTTTGTTTTTGGAAAATCCAATTAATGGGAGGGAGAAAAGGGGGTGAATTTTTAAAATGAGTGAATCTATATCTCGAAACTTTTAAAGTTTGCAGATGTAAAAACTGGTATTTAGAATCTTCATTAAAAATAAAGAAACACGTATTTTTTTGTTTTCGGAAAATCGCAATAGGAGGAGTGAAAAGGGGTGGAAAATGAGTTGAATGCCTTTAATGAGACTACTTATATCTCAGAAACTGAAGATATCACAGACCTGAAAATCAGTGTTTGGGATCTCCTTTAAAAATAAAGAAACATGTATATTTTGTTTTCGGAAAATCCTAATAGGAAGGGTGGAAAAGGTTGAAGAAAGGGTCGAATGCCTTTCATGAGTCTACTTATATTTCAGAACCTGGAGATATTACAGACCTGAAAATTGGTGTTTGGGATCTCCTTTAGAAAAGAAACACATATTTTTTTTTGTTTTTGGAAAATCCAATTAATGGGGGGGTGAAATGGGGGTGATTTTTTAAATTTGTGTATCTATATCTCAAAACTTTTAAAGTTTATAGATGTAAAAATTGGTATTTAGAATCTCCTTTAAAAATAAAGAAACATGTATTCTTTTGTTTTCGGAAAATCCCAATAGGAAGGGTGTAAAAGGGTGAATAATGGGTTGAATGCCTTTAACGAGGCTACTTATATTTCAGAACCTGAAGAGATTACAGACCTGAAAATTGGTATTTGGGATCTACTTTAAAAGTAAAGAAGCACGTGTTTTTTCGTTTTTGGAAAATCCAATTAATGGCGGTTAAACAGGAGTGACAAATTGGGGTGAATTTTTTGAAAGACTATATCTACAGAATATCTTGGAAACGGATAATGTTACAGACGTAAAAAGTGGGTGTTTGGAATCTCCTGTAAATGTAAAGAAATATAGGTGATTTGTTTTTGGAAACTCCACTTAAGGGGAACACAAAAGAAGTGAAATTTTAAAATGAGAATTTTTACAGTATATCTAAAAAAACTTAACATGTTACAGAAGTGAAAAATGGTATTTTTTCTCTATTAAACATAAAGAACGTGTATTTTTAGTTTTCGGAAATATCACTTGGGTGGAGGGGAGGGGGGGGTAAAAGTGACTGAAAATGGTGTTGAATTCTTTTAATTAGGCTACTGATATATCAAAAATGAAGATGTTAAGACGTGAAATTTGATATTTTCAATCTGCTTTAAAAGTAAATAAACACGTATTCTCGGAAAATCCAATGAATTGGGGGGGGGTGAAAGAATTGAAAAATTAATTGGCTTAATTGTATGAGAATACATACATCTAATAAAAACTAAAGTTGTTACAGACGTGAAAATTCGTATTTTTATCTCCTTTAAAAACAAAAAACAAAAAAAAAGCGTTTTGGGCGGGAAACCATCTTGGAGGGCGGGAGTGTAAAGGAGTTGAATTCCTTTCATGAGGACACATAAATCAAAAACTGAAGAAGTTAGAGTCGTGCTAATTGGTATTTAGAAGATCCTTTACTATTAAAGAAACGAGTATTTTTTGCGTGAAAGTTCACTTAGGGGGGGGGGGAGTAGTGTGAAATGAAGTGAAAAAAAGTAAATTACTTTTATGGGGATACGTATATCTCAAAACTGAAGGTAATAGACGTGAACATTGGTGTTTGGAATCTCCCTTAAACATAAAGAAACAAGCCTTCTTTTAATTATTTGGGGGGGGGGTGGCGGTAAATAAACATAACGGCGGTGGGGTGTAGAAGGAGGTGAGACCAATTGATTTTACTGTTATTATTGTACTTATAAGGATCCTCCGTTGCTCAGGCGGCAGCGCGCCGGCCTCTCACAGCTGGGTTCCGTGGTTCAAATCCCGGTCACTCCATGTGACATTCGTGGTGGACTAAACGGAGGCGGGACAGGTTTTCTCCGGATACTCCGGTTTTCCCTGTCATCAGCCATTCCAGCAACACATAATAATAATAATAATAATAATAATAATAATAATAATAATAATAATAATGTTCCGGACCGTCGTCAAATGTGCGGACCGCGCTGGTAACGGCTCCTGGACGGGTAATGACTAAGAATGCAGTCCGGCCGCGGGTTCAGTGCCGCCAAGGCACCCAATATGACACCACGCCGGATCCCCTGAAGGATTTTATCCATATTAAAAATGATTAAAAGAAAGGATAGCAAAGATTTACGGACCCAACTGACCAGGAGGAATACCTGAGCCTAGCCCGGGAAGTACGAAATCGATTGCTGGAAAGGAAGATTGAAAAATGGGAGGAAGCGTGCTGTAAAATAATAGAAAACAAGTCAGATCGGGAATTTTGGTGGATTCTCGCAGAAAACGAGTCCGATCGCGAATTTCGGCGGATTATATATCTAAAACAATAAGCATTCAATTATAAATTTCAGTATAATACCGTAGCGAAGCACGGGTATCTTGCTAGTAAGTAAATAAATAAATAAAATTATATAAATAAAATCGTAACCATAGTATGCCTGCACATTGAATATTTTGGCAAATGTTTTGTACAGTTATCTGTTTCAGGTCTAATAATGACCATCTGCAATTTTTTTAGCTTTGGTGTCTGTCGGTTTGTCTGTTTGTCTGTCCGAGTTCTTATAACTGCAATACTAGGTGGATATACACTGACTGACAGAGCAAATGCAACACCAAGAAGGAGTGGTTCGAAAGGGATGAAAGTTGGGGAAAAAACAGAGATGGCACGGACGAATAATTGATGTTTATTTCAAACCGATATGCAGGTTACACAATGCGCACGGCATCGACTCAGTAGGATGTAGGACCACCGCGAGCGGCGATGCACGCAGAAACACGTCGAGGTACAGAGTCAAGAAGAGTGCGGATGGTGTCCTGAGGGATGGTTTTCCATCCTCTGTCAACCATTTGCCACAGTTGGTCGTCCGTACGAGGCTGGGGCAGAGTTTGCAAACGGCGTCCAATGAGATCCCACACGTGTTCGATTGGTGAGAGATCCGGAGAGTACGCTGGCCACGGAAGCATCTGTACACCTCGTAGAGCCTGTTGGGAGATGCGAGCAGTGTGTGGGCGGGCATTATCCTGCTGAAACAGAGCATTGGGCAGCCCCTGAAGGTACGGGAGTGCCACCGGCCGCAGCACATGCTGCACGTAGCGGTGGGCATTTAACGTGCCTTGAATACGCACTAGAGGTGACGTGGAATCATACGCAATAGCGCCCCAAACCATGATGCCGCGTTGTCTAGCGGTAGGGCGCTCCACAGTTACTGCCGGATTTGACCTTTCTCCACGCCGACGCCACACTCGTCTGCGGTGACTATCACTGACAGAACAGAAGCGTGACTCATCGGAGAACACGACGTTCCGCCATTCCCTCATCCAAGTCGCTCTAGCCCGGCACCATGCCAGGCGTGCACGTCTATGCTGTGGAGTCAATGGTAGTCTTCTGAGCGGACGCCGGGAGTGCAGGCCTCCTTCAACCAATCGACGGGAAATTGTTCTGGTCGATATTGGAACAGCCAGGGTGTCTTGCACATGCTGAAGAATGGCGGTTGACGTGGCGTGCGGGGCTGCCACCGCTTGGCGGCGGATGCGCCGATCCTCTCGTGCTGACGTCACTCGGCCTGCGCCTGGACCCCTCGCACGTGCCACATGTCCCTGCGCCAACCATCTTCGCCACAGGCGCTGCACCGTGGACACATCCCTATGGGTATGGGCTGCGATTTGACGAAGCGACCAACCTGCCCTTCTCAGCCCGATCACCATACCCCTCGTAAAGTCGTCTGTCTGCTGGAAATGCCTCCGTTGACGGCGGCCTGGCATTCTTAGCTATACACGTGTCCTGTGGCACACGACAACACGTTCTACAATGACTGTCGGCTGAGAAATCACGGTACGAAGTGGGCCATTCGCCAACGCCGTGTCCCATTTATCGTTCGCTACGTGCGCAGCACAGCGGTGCATTTCACATCATGAGCATACCTCAGTGACGTCAGTCTACCCTGCAATTGGCATAAAGTTCTGACCACTCCTTCTTGGTGTTGCATTTGCTCTGTCAGTCAGTGTATTTCTACCAAACTTAATATTTAGAAACCGCCTGTCCTAGGATCGGTTTCAGGTCTCATATTATACTATTTTGAAAGGACCGGGTGTTTGTGGGAAAGTCAAAATAGTGATTTTACACTCCCCTAAAAAAATACAAAAACAATCTTAATGGAAACCTACCAAACTAATGGAAATAAAATTCTAAAATTTTCTTCTCGTGTGCACCTTTCGATAGGGGGATTAGTAAGGGAGATTATCATTAACGGACGGATTTGCAGTCCAGGTGTCAGGGGACTTAGTACAAAAACGGGTGAAACTTGTAATCTACTCATTCAAGATTCTGTTATCAGGTGCATGTGACGTCAAGGTATCACAAAGAGTTAGCGTTTATAGTACGATCACTCCCAATTATATTCGTAAAATCAGGTCTGTCAAGAGACTGTATATTTAAAAAAAGTAAGAATATGTTATTTCCGTCATTGCATGTTGTATACATATTTATCTTAGGACGGGTAATAACAAAGATGCTAACGGAAATTCGAATTTTAGACCAAGTACCGAGAAACACTTGGTGCATGTACTTCAATTGATTCAGTCGTTCCCGAGGCTCGATCTCAGATTGAACCTCGAAGGAAAGGGAACCCGGAAAACTCTCTCCTGAAGAACAATCCTTGACGTTGTCCCGAGTTCGACTGACACCCCGAGGATATTATAGTACAGCGAGGGCTTCCTGTCTTAACCTTATTAACTAACGCAGGAAGCTTTCGTAGAAGTGACGGCCCCTCCCCGCCGTCACCCGTGCCGACCATCCAAAAAGTCGGCGCGCTTTGAAGCCCCCGGAATCCTTTCGGACGCGCACCTTATATTTTACCTCGTGTATATGCTAACATCTTCGAGGATTCAGTCGTTCCCGAGACACGGTCGCAGATTGAACCTCGAAGGAAAGGGAACCCGGAAAACCCTCTCCTGAAGAACAATCAATGACGTCCCGAGGGTGGCCGTCACCCCGAGGATATTATATAATACAGCGAGGGCTTCCTGCTGCCTTAACCTTATTAACTAACGCAGGAAGCTTTCGTTGAAGTGACGGCCCCTCCCCGCCGTCACCCGTGGCGACCATCCAAAGAGTTGGCGCGCTTTGCCGCCCCCGGAATCCTTTCGGACGCGCACCTGATATTTTACCTCGTGTATATGCTAACATCTCCGAGGATTCCGTCGTTCCCGAGACACATTCGCAGACTGAAACTCGAAGGAAAGGGAACCCGGAAAACCCTCTCCTGAAGAACAATCAATGACGTTGTCCCGAGTGCGACTGTCACCCCGAGGATATTACCAAGTAGGCGAGGGCTTCCTGCTGCCTTAACCTTATTAACAAACGCAGGAAGCTTTCGTAGAAGTGACGGCCCCTCCCCGCCGTCACCCGTGGCGACCATCCAAAGAGTTGGCGCGCTCTGCCGCCCCCGGAATCCTTTCGGACGCGCACCTGATATTTTACCTCGTGTATATGCTAACATCTCCGAGGATTCCGTCGTTCCCGAGACTCGGTCGCAGATTGAACCTAGAAGGAAAGGGAACCCGGAAAACCCTCTCCTGAAGAACAATCAATTACGTTGTCCCGAGTGCGACTGTCACCCCGAGGATATTATATAATACAGCGAGGGCTTCCTGCTGCCTTAACATTATTAACTAACGCAGGAAGCTTTCGTAGAAGTGACGGCCCCTCCCCGCCGTCACCCGTGGCGACCATCCAAAGAGTTGGTGCGCTCTGCCGCCCCCGGAATCCTTTCGGACGCGCACCTGATATTTTACCAAGTGTATCTGCTAACATCTCCGGGGATTCCGTCGTTCCCGAGACTCGGTCGCAGATTGAACCTCGAAGGAAAGGGAACCCGGAAAACCCTCTCCTGAAGAACAATCAATGACGTTGTTCCGAGAGCGACTGTCACCCCGAGAATATTACCAAGTACAGCGAGGGCTTCCTGCTGCCTCAACCTTATTAACTAACGCAGAAAGCTTTCGTTGAAGTGACGGCCCCTCCCCGCCGTCACCCGTGGCGACCATCCAAAGAGTTGGCGCGCTTTGCCGCCCCCGGAATCCTTTCGGACGCGCACCTGATATTTTACCTCGTGTATATGCTCACATCTCCGAAGATTCAGTCGTTCCAGAGACTCGGTCGCAGATTGAACCTCGAAGGAAAGGGAACCCGGAAAACCCTCTCCTGAAGAACAATCCTTGACGTTGTCCCGAGTGCGACTGTCACCCCGAGGATATTACCAAGTACAGCGAGGGCTTCCTGCTGCCATAACCTTATTAACTAACACAGGAAGCTTTCGTAGAAGTGAAGGCCCCTCCCCGCCGTCACCCGTGGCGACCATCCAAAGAGTTGGTGCGCTTTGCCGCCCCCGGAATCCTTTCGGACGCGCACCTGATATTTTACCTCGTGTATATGCTAACATCTCCGAGGATTCCGTCGTTCCCGAGACACATTCGCAGACTGAACCTCGAAGGAAAGGGAACCCGGAAAACCCTCTCCTGAAGAACAATCAATGACGTTGTCCCGAGTGCGACTGTCACCCCGAGGATATTACCAAGTAGAGCGAGGGCTTCCTGCTGCCTCAACCTTATTAACAAACGCAGGAAGCTTTCGTTGAAGTGACGGCCCCTCCCCGCCGTCACCCGTGGCGACCATCCAAAGAGTTGGCACGCTCTGCCGCCCCCGGAATCCTTTCGGACGCGCACCTGATATTTTACCTCGTGTACATGCTAACATCTCCGAAGAATCAGTCGTTCCCGAGACTCGGTCGCAGATTGAACCTCGAAGGAAAGGGAACCCGGAAAACCCTGTCCTGAAGAACAATCCTTGACGTTGTCCCGAGTGCGACTGTCACCCCGAGGATATTACCAAGTACAGCGAGGGCTTCCTGCTGCCATAACCTTATTAACTAACGCAGGAAGCTTTCGTAGAAGTGACGGCCCCTCCCCGCCGTCACCCGTGGCGACCATCCAAAGGGTTGGTGCGCTTTGCCGCCCCCGGAATCCTTTCGGACGCGCACCTGATATTTTACCTCGTGTATATGCTCACATCTCCGAAGATTCAGTCGTTCCAGAGACTCGGTCGCAGATTGAACCTCGAAGGAAAGGGAACCCGGAAAACCCTCTCCTGAAGAACAATCAATGACGTTGTCCCGAGTGCGACCGTCACCCCGAGGATATTACCAAGTACAGCGAGGGCTTCCTGCTGCCTTAACCTTATTAACTAACGCAGGAAGCTTTCGTAGAAGTGAAGGCCCCTCCCCGCCGTCACCCGTGGCGACCATCCAAAGAGTTGGTGCGCTTTGCCGCCCCCGGAATCCTTTCGGACGCGCACCTGATATTTTACCTCGTGTATATGCTAACATCTCCGAGGATTCCGTCGTTCCCGAGACACATTCGCAGACTGAACCTCGAAGGAAAGGGAACCCGGAAAACCCTCTCCTGAAGAACAATCAATGACGTTGTCCCGAGTGCGACTGTCACCCCGAGGATATTACCAAGTACAGCGAGGGCTTCCTGCTGCCTCAACCTTATTAACTAAACGCAGGAAGCTTTCGTTGAAGTGACGGCCCCTCCCCGCCGTCACCCGTGGCGACCATCCAAAGAGTTGGTGCGCTTTGCCGCCCCCGGAATCCTTTCGGACGCGCACCTGATATTTTACCTCGTGTATATGCTCACATCTCCGAAGATTCAGTCGTTCCAGAGACTCGGTCGCAGATTGAACCTCGAAGGAAAGGGAACCCGGAAAACCCTCTCCTGAAGAACAATCAATGACGTTGTCCCGAGTGCGACCGTCACCCCGAGGATATTACCAAGTACAGCGAGGGCTTCCTGCTGCCTTAACCTTATTAACTAACGCAGGAAGCTTTCGTAGAAGTGAAGGCCCCTCCCCGCCGTCACCCGTGGCGACCATCCAAAGAGTTGGTGCGCTTTGCCGCCCCCGGAATCCTTTCGGACGCGCACCTGATATTTTACCTCGTGTATATGCTAACATCTCCGAGGATTCCGTCGTTCCCGAGACACATTCGCAGACTGAACCTCGAAGGAAAGGGAACCCGGAAAACCCTCTCCTGAAGAACAATCAATGACGTTGTCCCGAGTGCGACTGTCACCCCGAGGATATTACCAAGTAGAGCGAGGGCTTCCTGCTGCCTCAACCTTATTAACTAACGCAGGAAGCTTTCGTTGAAGTGACGGCCCCTCCCCGCCGTCACCCGTGGCGACCATCCAAAGAGTTGGCACGCTTTGCCGCCCCCGGAATCCTTTCGGACGCGCACCCGATATTTTACCTCGTGTACATGCTAACATCTCCGAAGAATCAGTCGTTCCCGAGACTCGGTCGCAGATTGAACCTCGAAGGAAAGGGAACCCGGAAAACCCTGTCCTGAAGAACAATCCTTGACGTTGTCCCGAGTGCGACTGTCACCCCGAGGATATTACCAAGTACAGCGAGGGCTTCCTGCTGCCTCAACCTTATTAACTAACGCAGGAAGCTTTCGTTGAAGTGACGGCCCCTCCCCGCCGTCACCCGTGGCGACCATCCAAAGAGTTGGCGCGCTTTGCCGCCCCCGGAATCCTTTCGGACGCGCACCTGATATTTTACCTCGTGTACATGCTAACATCTCCGAAGAATCAGTCGTTCCCGAGACTCGGTCGCAGATTGAACCTCGAAGGAAAGGGAACCCGGAAAACCCTGTCCTGAAGAACAATCCTTGACGTTGTCCCGAGTGCGACTGTCACCCCGAGGATATTACCAAGTACAGCGAGGGCTTCCTGCTGCCATAACCTTATTAACTAACGCAGGAAGCTTTCGTAGAAGTGACGGCCCCTCCCCGCCGTCACCCGTGGCGACCATCCAAAGAGTTGGCGCGCTTTGCCGCCCCCGGAATCCTTTCGGACGCGCACCTGATATTTTACCTCGTGTATATGCTCACATCACCGAAGATTCAGACGTTCCAGAGACTCGGTCGCAGATTGAACCTCGAAGGAAAGGGAACCCGGAAAACCCTCTCCTGAAGAACAATCAATGACGTTGTCCCGAGTGCGACTGTCACCCCGAGGATATTATACAATACAGCGAGGGCTTCCTGCTGCCTTAACCTTATTAACTATTGCCCTAGTGTGGCTGTTAGGAATTATGAAAGTGAGGAGCCTGACACAAGTATGAGGAAGCAATGCCAGACTCAGCTAGGGGTACCGTGGTCGCCAACCCACGCTCTCAAGGTTGAGAGCCCCTGGACCGTTTTTAATAAATAGCTTTATTATACACACTGTGCACAAGAAAATGAAATTGTACATATAACTTCCACACATCATTTTTGTTGTTTCCATGAGTTCTCTTGGGAATGTTCGTTTGTGCTGTCTAGCTGGTGATGCCGGGAAGAGTTGTTGTGTACAAATGGTGAAGTTCCACACTCCGGTAGTCATGGCTGCAGTTGGGTAGAGAACTCGCCGTATTTCATTCGTTTTCCCCTACGAGCGTCCGGCTTGCTGAAGGCTGTGTTTCGACATCGTTTCTTCAATGAATGAGTTTTTTGTCTGTCTCTGGTCTCCCTTTGAGTAAGTTATTACGTCAGACAAGGGATGTAATGAACTTATTCTAATGCCTACAACCATAGTGGATCTTATATTAACTGAATGCGGACTGCACAGTAAATGACCTTTTCAACAATGAATCTGTCTTCTCTTAATGTTGACAATGGAATACCGAATGTATTGTGACTTTAGCGTGTAGGCATCTACAAATGACGCCATTGTTTCCATCGAGACTTAATATTAGGCTACTCTGAGAAGTAAGCTATTTTGGGTTTAAAAAAAACACATTTTCAGATTTTTGGTAATTTTGGTAGCTGGAGGTCCGTTTTATAATGTGCATGTGTTTTTTTGCTGAAAAACACCCCCAAGCACCATTCAAAGTCCATTTAAATGCCACGTGACGTAAGAGGGCCACGCCTCCTTTCCTTCAGGCCTGGGAATTGCAATATTTTTTGTCTTCCAGATTAGTTCCTTTTATATAAGTTATCTAGGGGATGGGGACAGCAAGGTTTTTGCAAGTGTTATCTAAAAGAAGCCTTATGGGGAAATAATTATTGATAAACTGGAATGTATAGGTCATATCCAGAAACGAATGAGGTCCCGTCTCCGGAGAATGCGCAGTGAATACAAAGGGAAAAATTCGGAAGATGGTAAATTACTATCAGGAAAGGGTAGGCTTAGTGACAAAGAAATAGATACATTACAAAACTATTATGGAATGGCTATAAGAAGAAACACCAGTAGTTTGGAGGAAATGAGGAAAGCTGTCTGGGCAATTTTCTTACACAAAATTTCTACAGATGAATTTCCCAAGCACTGTCTTTGTCCCAAAGGTCTGTCTTCCTGGCGTAAATATAACAGGTCCAAAGTTACAGGAGAAAGCTATTCACATAAACATGCATTGGCTATGTCTGTGGCTGATGTAATCAAGCCAATATTCAGAAGTCTAGCACATCCTGACCTTCTGAAAAAGTGCTTACATGGGAAAACCCAAAACCGTAATGAAAGTTTTAATAGCGTTATGTGGGTTAGGGTTCCGAAACGAGTATTTGTGGCGTATTAGACACTGATTCTAGGAGTTAATGATGCAGTATTGGCATTTAATGAGGAAAATGTGGGGCTTCAAGTGCTACAGCAGCTAGGTAATCAACCAAGAATGAATATACTGAACATTTTCCAAGATCTCGACAGGATGAGGGTTACTAAAGCTGATTTAGACGCAGAAAAGCTAGCAAAGAGAGCCATGCGGCTGCAGAGGTCTGGGAAGAGAGCCAGAGATGATGAGGACAACAGTGAAAGTCCAGAATATGGCTTTGGCATGCACTGAAGGTACTGTCAACTTGAAATCAATTTGTCTCAAAATCTTACTATGGTAACATATTATTGCATTTTTTCAGGAAGTTATTTACCCAGATGTGTGAAATTTTGTATATTTATTCTATACTTAGCTATGGTATTACTGACTTTCTATTGTTTTGTTCCTAATTTAATCATGGAAGTTATCCAACATTTTTATGGTAAAATATGGGGAAATTCAGTGTACTTTAAAAAAATTATAGAAATTAAACTTTTCACTCAGCATTAAAACAAAAAAGTCACTATATTGGCAAAGCATGTATCCAGCACTGTTCATAAGTTCAACCTCATAGGTTTATTAGTTTCTGAAATAACTGCAGTCAAAGTTCGCCAATTTAATATTGCCAGTATAGGGCTTACAACCTCCCTTTAAATCGTAAGATCCAGCGACTGAACTTTTCTCTTATATTATTTTCTATTAGGTTATTGTCGACTTGGGCAGTAAAGTTCTCTCCTTTACCATTCAATCCCTGAATATCGTACTGCAGCTGAGTCACTATAACATCATGCTCAATGAACCATGGTTACAATATGTCGCAAGTACTACAAGAATATACCCAGTGGCGGTAATAGGTTTGTACGTTTCCTTAGAAACAGTTCCATCTTTTCAGTCTTGGTGAAAGCCAGAAACTGAACCGTAATTATTTTCAGTTATTCAGAGTCTTGCCTTGTACAGGTTACAGTAGGTGTACAAGAGGGAGGGGAAGGAAAGGGAGGAGTTGTAGAAGACAGGTGGTCTAATGTTCTAAGGGGAAGGAGATTGCAGGCCAAGGGCTCTATTCAGGATCAGAATTCAGGACAGGTGTCTGTGCAAAATCGGTACGAGTCACTCCAGGTAGAACAACAGAGGGAAGATGAGGGACAGGGAACTGTTGCTGAGATGCATGGAAGTAGGAGGAAGGGAAACGGTAGGAAAGGGAAAGGTAGAGTAGAGGATAGGAAAAGACAGGTGGAACAGGGTCATGGGAAGGAGAAAAGGGAGGAGGAAGTAGCTTCTGCAGCTATCAGGAAAGATAGGGCTGACCAGGAGGGGAGGGAATCAAATGAGGTGGGTAGGGTTGAGGCTCTGATCATGGGGGATTCCATCGTTAGACACGTGGGGAAAGTGTGTGGAGGAAAGGGTACCAGGGTAGAGTGTTATCCAGGAATTGGGTTGAGGCAGATGTTGAGGAAAGTAGAAGAGAGGGAGGAGGGGAAGGAGAAGGTGGTAGTGTTTCACGTTGGTACCAACAACGTAAGGCAAGCTGATATAAGTACCAACATAGTTGGAGATGTGTGGGATCTGGTAAATGCAGCACGGGTGAAGTTTAAGAAAGCGGAGATTGTTATTAGTGGAATACTGTGTAGGAGGGATACTGACTGGAGGGTGATTGGGGATTTAAATGAGACTATGGAGTGGGTATGTGGGAAACTGGGAGTGAAATTTCTAGATCCTAATGGGTGGGTAGGAGATAGGGATCTGCGCTCGGATGGCCTTCATTTAAACCGCAGTGGTACGTATAAGTTAGGAAATTTGTTTGGAAGGGTAATAGGGAGGTACATTCAGGGAAACGGGATGGCCTAGGGAGCGGTGATAAGGGAACAGGGAACTGGAAATCAAGTAGGGATGACATAAAATTGTTAGTGTTGAACTGTAGAAGTATTGTAAAGAAAGGAATAGAATTAAGTAATTTAATAGATATATATTTACCAGATATTGTAATAGGAGTTGAATGATGGCTGAGAAATGATATAATGGATGCAGAAATTTTCTCACGGCACTGGAGTGTGTATCGCAGAGATAGGATAGGAAAGGTGGGAGGGGGAGTTTTCATTCTGGTGAAAGAAGAATTTGTAAGCTACGAAAAAGTTAAGGATGAGACACATGAAATTCTAGGTGTAAGGCTCATTTCTAAAGATAATAGGCAACTTGATATATTTGGAGTGTACAGATCGGGAAAAGGTAGCACTGATGCGGATTCGGAATTATTTGATAGGATAGTCAGCTATGTGGGAAACGACATGGAAAGAAATGTGATTGTAGCAGGAGATCTGAATTTGCCAGATGTCAATTGGGAAGGAAATGCGAACGACAGGAAGCATGACCAACAAATGGCAAATAAGTTAATATGGGAAGGACAGCTGATTCAGAAAGTGATGGAACCAACCAGAGGGAAAAATATTTTGGATGTAGTGCTGATAAAACCAGATGAGCTCTATAGGGAAACTGAAGTAATAGATGGTATTAGTGATCATGAAGCTGTTTTTGTGGTAGTTAAAAATAAATGTGATAGAAAGGAAGGTCTTAAAAGTAGGACTGTTAGGCAGTACCATATGGCTGATAAAGCAGGTATGAGGCAGTTTCTAAAAAGTAACTACGATCGGTGGAAAACGGTAAATAAAAATGTAAACAGACTCTGGGATGGGTTTAAAGAAATTGTTGAGGAATGCGAAAACAGGTTTGTACCTTTAAGGGTGGTAAGGAATGGTAAAGACCCACCTTATTATAATAGAGAAATAAAGAGACTAAGAAGGAGGTGCAGACTGGAAAGAAATAGAGTTAGAAATGGCTGTGGAAGTAAGGAGAAATTGAAGGAACTTACTAGAAAATTGAATCTAGCAAAGAAGGCAGCTAAGGATAACATGATAGCAAGCATAATTGGCAGTCATACAAATTTTAGTGAAAAATGGAAGGGTATGTATAGGTATTTTAAGGCAGAAACAGGTTCCAAGAAGGACATTCCAGGAATAATTAATGAACAAGGGGAGTGTGTATGTCAGGATCTTCAAAAGGCAGAAGTATTCAGTCAGCAGTATGTAAAGATTGTTGGTTACAAGAATAATGTCAAGATAGAGGAAGAGACTAAGGCCAAAGAAGTAATAAAATTTACATATGATAACAATGACATTTACAATAAGATACAAAAGTTGAAAACTAGAAAAGCGGCTGGAATTGATCAGATTTCTGGGGATATACTAAAGACAATGGGTTGGGATATAGTACCATATCTGAAGTACTTATTTGATTATTGTTTGGCCGAAGGAGCTATACCAGATGAATGGAGAGTTGCTATAGTAGCCCCTGTGTATAAAGGAAAGGGTGATAGACATAAAGCTGAAAATTACAGGCCAGTAAGTTTGACATGCATTGTATGTAAGCTTTGGAAAGGCATTCTTTCTGATTATATTAGACATGTTTGTGAAATTAATAACTGGTTCGATAGAAGGCAATTCGGTTTTAGGAAAGGTTATTCCACTGAAGCTCAACTTGTAGGATTCCAGCAAGATATAGCAGATATCTTGGATTCTGGAGGTCAAATGGACTGTATCGCGATTGACATATCTAAAGCATTTGATAGGGTGGATCATGGGAGACTACTGGCAAAAATGAGTGCAATTGGACTAGACAAAAGAGTGACTGAATGGGTTGCTATATTTCTAGAAAATAGATCTCAGAGAGTTAGAGTAGGTGAAGCTTTATCTGACCCTGTAATAGTTGAGAGGGGAGTTCCTCAGGGCAGTGTTATCGGACCTTTATGTTTTCTTATATATATAAATGATATGAGTAAAGGAGTGGAATCGGATGTAAGGCTTTTTGCGGATGATGTTATTCTCTATAGAGTGATAAATAAGTTACAAGATTGTGAGCAACTGCAACGTGACCTCGAAAATATTGTGAGATGGACAGCAGACAATGGTATGTTGATAAACGGGGCTAAAAGTCAGGTTGTGAGTTTCACAAATAGGAAAAGTCCTCTTAGTTTTAATTACTGCGTTGATGGGGTGAAAGTTCCTTTCGGGGATCATTGTAAGTATCTAGGTGTTAATATAAGGAAAGATCTTCACTGGGGTAATCACATAAATGGGATTGTAAATAAAGGGTACCGATCTCTGCACATGGTTATGAGGGTGTTTAGGGGTTGTAGTAAGGATGTAAAGGAGAGTGCATATAAGTCTCTGGTAAGACCCCCAACTAGAGTATGGTTCCAGTGTATGGGACCCTCACCAGGATTACCTGATTCAAGAACTGGAAAAAATCCAAAGAAAAGCAGCTCGATTTGTTCTGGGTGATTTCCGACAAAAGAGTAGCGTTACAAAAATGTTGCAATGTTTGGGTTGGGAAGAATTGAGAGAAAGAAGAAGAGCTGCTCGACTGCGTGGTATGTTCCGAACTGTCAGCGGAGAGATGGCGTGGAATGACATTAGTAGACGAATAGGTTTGAATGGCGTCTATAAAAGTAGGAAAGATCACAATATGAAGATAAAGTTGGAATTCAAGAGGACAAACTGGGGCAAATATTCATTTATAGGAAGGGGAGTTAGGGATTGGAATAACTTACCAAGGGAGATGTTCAATAAATTTCCAATTTCTTTGAAATCATTTCGGAAAAGGCTAGGAAAGCAACAGATAGGGAATCTGCCACCTGGGCGACTGCCCTAAATGCAGATCAGTATTGATTGATTGATGTTATTCTCTTCGTGATGTACACGCCGTATTGTAGCTTTCATAAAATACATTTGTCCCGTATAATCAAAATACTCCCCAAAAGCTACAAGATATGTTCCTATCTTGTAATCGCAAGCAATCGTACAGAACGTAACCACAGTGTGTATGAGAAACCCGACTGGAACATATCATTGCACACTTTTCTTATTTTTAGAAGTGGAAGTCAGATTCATCCACATAAATCAGGTTGGTAACTCTCTGTGCGCTACAAGGAATACTTCCAATCTTTCAGTTGCGAGGGGTATTCCGATAACAGGAACAAATACAGGGCAGGGTCCCAGAAACCTCGGCGTAGTATTCATGGTTGAATGTTACTCATGCGTGAGTAATTTTCTCCTTCAAAATCTACCAACCTTAATGGAAATCAATTTCTAAAACTTTTTGCGTCATGTACACTTTTTCGATAGGGGAGCTATAATTAACAGAATGTTTTACTGTCTAAGTCCTAGTGGACATAGCCCGAAACAGGTTGCACGTAGAGAAGATTTATTTTCTAATTTAAAAATTCGTAACAACCGAGTGTCTGTACATTAATTATCTTGGTTAAATTTTCTTGAAGTTGTCCGTTTCAGGTGTAATAATCCTAATGACCATCACATATTTTTAGCTTATCTGTTTGTCGGTTTGTCTGTTTGTCCGAGTTCTTGAAATTAAAAACTACTGGATATATTTCAACAAATCTTCATATTTAGAATCCACGAGGACAAGTTACCCACCAGCCGCAGTGGGCATTTTAGGTAGAACATCTACGTTGAATCACAGAAGACAGTGGATTTTGAAACCTGCAGTATTTTGGGGAATGTGCTGAATAGTGAGTGATCCATAACTGAAGAAATTCAAAGGGTGCATACTGTTACGGGGTTACCCGTGGACGCAGAGGTGAAAGAAGGTGCCGGAGTGAACGGGTCTAACTACAAAGTCAAGAAAGGAATTTAAAACTTTAACCAAGGTTATATTTTCTTTCTCTCTCTCTTTTTTTTTTTTTTTTTTTTTTTTTTTTTTTTTTTTTTTTTTTTTTTTTTTTAAATTTCAAACTTAACAATCGTTCAGTAAGTGAACAGTAATATATCAGGTACAATGACAAACTAGAAACAAGACAAAAAAGATCCCAATTTTAGTAATTTTTACACTCTTGGGCTCAATTTTACCAAAGCACAAATTTTAATGCAAGGGCAGAAAATCCCCTAATACAGGAAGCACTAGCTCCAACAATGACAATTTCAGGCCTCCCAGAGGCACAATTACAACACTTGAAAAAGAGCTAAAGCTCTCAGTTCACAAGCCTACTCAAGGCAATTCCAAAATTATCTTATACCTTTTGGCATTCCATGGCCAAACTTACAATTGAAACAGAGGTATCTCGTACCCAACCTACTGGGCCTTCATGGAACACGAATAATGGTTAAGTAAATGGCCCGAAACACCAAATAGAATGGAGACGTGAATTTGCACTACTAAACGGGCAATCTTAAAACCTAAAAGGCACTAGGCCGATGAAACAGGGGCTATTCCCCTATGGGGGTGGCTTGTATAAGAATAACTTAAGACATTACAGAAAGGAAGAAAACCAGTTACAAAACGTAGTCACCTCAAACCAATATGAAGGGGAGCTCGAGAGGGTAAATCACTCTCTATCCCCGAATTACAGTTGCAGGTTTTATGAAGTTTTTACATAAGCCGGCAGAAAATTACATTTTTAGAAAAGTAGGTTACATGGTAAAAGTTTCAGACCTTTCCCGCGGGTTAAACTGCTGAGCTAGCAAGAAATAAAGATGTTAAACGGCCATTACCTTGCTGCAGAACTGCTGCCTGAAGAAAGAGGCACCACCCGCCTCCTGCTTCACATACACACACTGAGTTAGATGTTGATCAAATGGCCAAGAGCGGTGAAAATCCGCAGTTTATAAACCCTCGGGGAAAGTTCGAGACCTTTCATGAATGATCAAGGCACACCCCCAGAATTTTACTGGAGGATACAAAGTTTACACTCAAAATCGAAGAAGAAATACGTGATTGGTTGGAAATTAATTACAGAAATTCTTGATTGGTTAAATTCAAAACAGGCCGAAAGAAAGGATAAATATTGCCAACTCAAAAATGAACGAACGAAATTTAGTAAAGGAAAAACTTATGAATACAAACTTTCTTCAAAAAAGTTCCTTCACTTCGCACCAGGGTGCATGATCATAGTTTTTGTAGTGACCTCTCTGAAAGAATGTCCAAATTTCTTGATGAACGGAAAATAAAAACAAGTTGAAATTCACACAGTACTGGCAACTTCATAATCACAAAATTACGGCCGTGACATCTTCAGAGGAAACGTTTAAATAGGTCTAGCTTCAAGTTCAGTGTTTCTCCTGTAGAGGAGTTTTAATTGACGCAAGATGTAAATGTGCGGCGTAGAGGTGTACGTCCCGGTACACATTATTTCACTACCCTTAGATAGTAATCCCACCTGTACCGGGCGGTACACCTCTACGACGCAAGTTCAAATCTTGCGCCAATGGAAACTCCTCTACTCGAGAAACCCTGATCTTTAACAACTGAACTAACACTACTGGTTATCAGAAGATGTCACTGTGTGTTTTTGATTTGCTTTTGTTTTTCGTTGATCAAGAAGTGTGGACATTCTCTAACAGGTGTCTCTACTAAAAACTATGATTATGCACTCTGGTGCGAAGGAATGAACCTTCTTGGAGAAATTTTGTATTCATAAGTTTGGTCTTTACTAAATTTTGTGCTTTCATTTGAGGGTTGGCAATATTAAGCTTCCTTTCCGCCTGTTTTGAATTTAACCAATCCTAAATTTCTGTAATTAATTTCCCACCAATAAGGTGTTTCTTTATCGATTTGTGTGTATCTTTTGCTGGTAACCAATAAACTTTTGTGGGCGGGTCTTAATTATTCATGAAAGGTCTCGAATTTTCCGCGAATGTATAAAAACTGCTGATTTCTTGTCTCGGCGCCACTTCAGTAACATCTAGCTTCGTGTGTGGATATGTAGCAGGGGGCGGGAAGCGCCTCTTTCTTCGGGCAACAGATCTGCAACAAGGTAATGGCCATTTAACATCTTTTCTTGCTAGCTCAGCAGTTTAACTCCCGGGGAAGGTTCGATACCTTTAATGTGTAACCTATATCTTTAAATATGTAAGCCTTTTCAATCCTTGTAAAAACTCCACTTAATTTGAACTGTAATTCGGGGATAGAGAGTGATTTTCCCTCTCGAGCTCCCTTTCATTTTTGGAATTTGAGGTGACTACGTTTTCGTAACTGTTTTTCTCTTCCTTCTTAATGTGTTAAATTTATTTTGCAGACTAGTCACCTCTATAGATTGGGATTAGCCCCTGTGTAATCGGCCTAGCGCCCCTTAGGTTTTAAAATGTGTATTTAGGAGTGCAAGTTCACGCCTCCAGTCCTTTCTGTACTTTGGGCCAGTAATTTAACCTGATGTTTTGTTTTCTTCATGCGAAGGCCCTGTAGGTTGGGTATATAATACCCCTGTTTCTTTGTGTGCCTTGAGGGCAGTTAGAAGTAAAGTTTGTTGTGGCCTTTGATAGGCTTGTAAAATTGAGAGCAGGTTAGCTCTTTCTGGTATTTTGGAAGGTGCCTCTAGGAGGCTTGACATTACTAAGCAGGAGCAAGAGCTCCATGTAATTAAGGGTTTTCTGCCCTTTGGTATTTTGTGATTGTGAGCTGAGAGCTCAAGGATTGATGAATTTGGGCCCGTAGCCCAGAATTTGTAAAGACCCCTTAACTGGTGCTTTTCTTGTAAAGCGGCATTGTACCTGATTTTCTTTGTTATTTCCCCTAGTGGAAACTGGTTAAATTTTTCTCTAATCTTGGACTTCTTGATCCTGTAGCTGATTTAACTTGTTGTTATTTGTTGTACGCTCAAAATTCTATGTCACCATTGTTAAGTTTTGAAAATATAATCTTTATTGAAATTTTATTCATCTTTCGAACTTGTAGTTAGACCCATTCCAGCCCGCACCTTCTTTCACCTCTGCTGTTCCACAGATACCTCGGAACACCACCTAACGCAACTGAACACCGAGAAAATACGAGAATGATGATGATATCATCATAAAATCGTTAAACTCCCGTCTCTGTACATTCATTACATGAGCAAAATTTCCTTACAATTATTTGCTTCATGCGTGATAATTTTGGTCCAAATATTTGTTTCCCTTTGGTGTCAGCCTGTCTGTCTGGTTACTTATCCGTTTGTGTTCCTATAACTGGAAAACTGCTGGGCAGATTTAAACCAAAGCACGTATTTGGAATCTACTCATTCAGGATTGTGTTATCGGGTTTATATGACGACAAAGTATCACTTGGAGTTAGGGTTCATAGGAAGATTATTCCCTAATATCTTCGTTCAATTCGGTCTATTAAAAAACTGTAGTCTATATATCAAACATGTGTTACAGAATTCGCCAGCTTTCAACTCGAATCACGCATGCAATAGCGCATGCGTCACTTGTCTTACAGCATGCGCTAAACGAGTATGAAAAGGCACGAGTGGTAAACATAGCCGTTGCCTACGAGATATAAAAGGCCGGCAAGGGTGCGCTAGTTCCGAGCCTAAAAACCGTCCCCAACAAGGTTCGCAGTACCGCCGCCAGATGTCTCGACATCGTGCTATGGTTTGCATGTGCTGTAGTACATTAACATATGGAGAAAAGTGTTTTTAATACGTTTACGTATAAATTTCACTTATTGTTAGTGTTCAAATGAACTCCAAGTAGATTTAATATACACCATAAAATATTGTATGTCGTACTGTAACTCCAGTTCCTTACAGAAAGGAGAACATTGGAGATGCCAATCGTTTCCTGCCGATCCAGTTTTGAAGGAGAAGTGGAGAATTGCTAAATCCAGACAGGCGGGGGGGGGGTGCAAATTAGGTTCCCTTTGGTCGCCTGGGATGCCATCCAGAGTCTGTAATTTACGTTTTAAATATTAATACTTCAGTATATGGACTACAGATTCATTAGATCACTTCACTGCCTCCGACTACCGCATCGAAATACACTTAAGAATTATGTCGGCTTTTCGAGTGGAGAAACTGGAATAACATCCCTCATTAAAGAAAGGCTCCATTACGAAGCCATGAATTTGACATGCGTGGAGGAAACGTTAGGATCCTTTATCATAGATGGCTATCAAGCCCAGAGTACACTATAATCGTAATCTTGACCAACAACAGTTTTGGAATTACTTGATGAGACAGTCGAAGGCAAGCTAAATAATTAGTTCGCGATTACTGTATTTTCTTTCAGATGTACTAATTTTAATAGGCCTAAGATATCTGCAAGTTTTATATTATCTTAGACCCTATTGACATTAAGAATGACACCATCCTTTTCAGAGAAACCTGTAACTCAGGAGTCGTCTTCATTGCCCATGATAGGTGGTGTTTACTTTCTGCAAAATATGTTGAATTTTGCGCGTCCTTCCTTACGTCATCTGGGCAATACGAATTTAGTTTAAAAACCTTAACGTTTTTGATGTTCCAAAGTTCATTGAGGCATTCAAATGTGACGAGTGTGATCAGAGAGCACTGACTGTAACTCTCATTACAAAAGTTTTAAAACCAATTACTCGACAATGAAGGTCATAAAATTACAGATGCTCTTGACTTGGAAAAGAACTTCAGGACAAAGCATTTAAGTTGGAAGATCTTAAAAATGTGAGTGATACGAGTAGTGATCATGTTAAGTCATTTTAATGTATTGCTTTTATTATTAATTGCACTTGACTTCGCCTTAAAAAGTCAAAATATCACTTACATGCTTTTTACTTTACATCCAAACACTCTAAACCACATATAGGTGGTCTTAATTTCATTATTTGTAGTTTTCACGTCTTTAAAAGCCAACATGTATTATTAATTGAATGTATTTCGCGCGAACAGCATAGCACAATGTCGAGACCTCTAGCGGACGTTCGTTAAACTACTTGCGAACGCATTTCTATCGGTCCACTTCCCGACCTTGTAGCCTATATCTCGTAGGCAAACGACATAGCTTACGAACCGCACGCCTTGCAGCATGGCTGTGTATTGGAGAAGCTGTGTCGCTGAGACGTCGCAATTCTTGGAATTGTTGGCATTTACCGGTATGCAATACGAATTTAGATTTGTCTATTAAACTTACTGGGCGTCACACTGCAGAACCACTAACACAATTCAGCACGAGCCGCCAATGATGTAAAACTGGCAGTAGCCGAACAAGACTTTGTTTCAAAAAAACCCTTGTTTGAAATAGGATGAGCATATTATGCAGGTGATAAGATTCCAAAAGTTAGAAAGAAGACTATAGAGTGGCTAGCATGTATGTTACAATGCTCTGGGTGGTACCAAGGTAAAAAATAGCGACGCCTAAGTTTGGTGCCGCTTCCGTACCCGGTGTGCAGACTTAGGGATGATTGAAATCATATAAAAATGATATGAAACGATACCTGAAGTAGCAGAGAGGAGAGATCCTTCCTTTATGCTAGCTGGAAACCCACCATCCCGCCCCAAAAAGTATTCTTACTTATATAGAAGAATTAAAACTGAGGCTGTGTAAATCAGGTGATTGCGACCATGTGCTGTGTTCCTATTCGCCGGACAAGCTTCCTAATGTCTCTGGCAGAGCTCGCACCGTGTGCAAGTACAGGGCTGCCATGTTTGCTGAAATTAAGAGAACCAAGAATTTCAGAGTTCACCGCCAATTTCGAAGTTAGGTAAAAGTACGAAAACCGCCACTTTACTAGTGTCATGGCGTGTGCTGGATGTGAGTGTTCTATCCGCGACATTATAACCTTGTGTTGTGACGAAGTAAAATTCACGGATTTTATAATAAGTCACGGCATAATAAAGAGAGCTATTCCCTGTGGAGTCTGTGGTAGGGATCGAGAAGTGAAGGTATCTGGAAGCCGGTATTTTTTCTCGTGTGAGAAACGCACGTGTCGGTTCAACCAGTCTGCGAAGACGGGTACCTTTATAGAGGCACACCTTTCTCCGCAGAAAGTTATAACATTCGTACCTTACTGGCTACTGGGAAATAGACCCCACTACTCATTAATTGAGTCTGAGCTCAAAGTGAGTTCCGAAACAGTGTCAGATTGGTGCTCGTACTGTAGGGAAGTTTGTGAAGATTGGGCCATTCGACATTCTACACGACTTGGAGGGGTAGGTGTAGCTGTCGAGATAGACGAGGCCAAGTTTGGCAAAAGAAAGTACAACCGCGGACGTCGTGTGGAAGGTCAGTGGGTTTTCGGTGGGGTTGAACGCGAAAATAATAAGAAATTTTTCGTTGTGCCTGTGGAATCTCGCGACAGCGCTACACTACTCGCCATTATTAAAGACTACATCTTGCCCGGAACTACTATAATCTCCGACTGCTGGAGAGCCTACAACTGCCTCCAGGACGAGGGATTTCTCCACCTGAAAGTGAACCATTCAGTGGAATTTGTGGACACGGAGAAGAGCGAACACGTCCACGCCTTGAATGAGGAACGTCTCGCGGGGGAAGAACTCGTAGTGCATACAAACACCATTGAGAGGAAGTGGAGGAACATTAGAGAATCCCTAGCTGTTTCTGGACGGAAAAAAGAGCATTTCCTTGGCTACCTATCGGAACATTTATTTAATTACACCTTCCCTCGCGGAGAACGAATCCACGAATTTCTTCTCGCAGCGAGCACGCTGTATCCCCCACGTTAAGGTAAGTCATTGTTTATTAATTAAAGTGCTGAATACTGTGTTGCATAGATTCCGCTGCTACCCTAACCTATCCAGGCCACTTGTTTTGTCACTAACCTACCCTAACCTATCCAGACCAATGGAGGTGTCACGCGGGATACTAGAGGCCTAAGGTCCGCTCCGCGGCTTCTAACCTGGGGCTTACGTCCCCAGACCCCCTTTGCTGTCACGCGGGATACTAGAGGCCTAAGTGCCGCTCCGCGGCTTCTAACCTTTGCTTCCCACCAGGCCAATGGTCTAACCAATCCAGTCCAATTGTCTTGTCACTAACAATGCATAAGTTGGCAAGCCTGCTTAGTGTTGCGTGACGTCGCCCGAGTCGCGCCATGTTGGATCTCTAACCTGACTTTCGCACACCGGGTACGGAGTTTTACCCTAAGTTTAAGCGCCATCCGTATAGCTTTGTCCACTTATAGAGCAAATTAACTGCATAAATTATGCTGTCTGCGTGTGCGGCGTACAATTGCACAAACCTAGAAAAAACACAAAGGATGTATCATATTTCAAATAAGATGGTTAGTAAAGTACACGGTTGTTTATAATTTTGAGAATTATGTTGGCTGTGCTGGTAACACAATCCAGCATGTGTACAGGGAGCCTACTTTTCTTTTCTTGTAGGAACTGACGAAGCGGTGAAATACGATAAACTGTATCCTGTCTTCATAAGCAGCTCAGGTGGTAGAGCCCTGGCTTACCGAGCCATATTCGATCCTGACTCAGTCCAGTGAAGCAGGGTAACGAACATGATACGGCCAAACAAAATTGGGCATCCACAAAGAAACTGTATAAAACTTATCAATAACACACACACACTTACCTAGGCCAACAACAGATACTTTAGTACAATCTGTATCCATTTACCATATACAAAGAGTATTCGCAATACTTGAAACAGGCTAATATGTCAGTACCGGTTTCGACCCTTTTACTGGGGCATCTTCAGATGAAGAATCTATCGTCTTAATAATAACAACTTATAAAACACATCTTGTCCTAATTATGAATGACTCATACTAACTTAAAGTGATGTATTGTGGTAATAAAATGTGATTGCAGACTTTTTAAAACCATTTTTCCAAAGTTCACACGTTCGTTTTGATGCTCATTTAAACTAGTGTTGCGTTGTTGACACACTTATTTGAAAGCGTTTCATTGTTGAGCTGGTAAAATATTACTATGTTAATTGCGAATGACTTATGTTAAAATAATGATATGATAATAAAACGTGCTTGAAGGAGTCTAGAAAGTTCACCAGTCCATTAAAACACTGTTCTTGATGTTTGTATATATTCTCAAGTCACTCATCCATTGTTTCAATGTTGATGATGATGATTGTTACCGTGGTTTTAGCGGCAGCTAGAGGTGAAAGAAGCTGCGGGTGTGAACGGGTCCCAAGCTACAAAAGTAAAATTAATTTAAAATTTAACAAGGTTATATTTTCTTTTCAAGATAAGTAATAACACATAGAACAGGTACTTGGTAGCCGAAACACAATTTGAAATGTACAATTACAGAGATTACAGGATTTGGGCTCCGAGAGCCAAACACACTATTCTTGAGCTAGAAGCCCAACCTTACGATATACAAAATTCAACAAAGGGGCAGAAGGCCCCAATCATGCCCTGGAGCACTAGCTCCTGTTTACACAGAAAAACCTCCTCGAGGCATACAAAAGTCAAATTCCAAAAGAGCAATCTGCTCTCAAAGTTTAGGCCAATTACCGGCCACACCAAACTCCACCTTCAAGCTGTCCTCTAAGGACATATACACAGGGGTAAAATACCCAACCTACTGAGGTCTATTAAATGAAAAGAAGGTTGATTACATGACCTCTCAAATAACAATTTGAGAGGAGGCGAACTTGCACTCCTGATACACTTTGTTTAATACCTACTTGGCACTAGGCCGTTAATACAAGGGCTAATCCCATACTAAAGAGGTGACTTAACAAGAAACAATTTACATTACGTCAAGGAAGAATAGGTTGTGAAAACTAAGTTCACCTCAAAACAATGTGAGTGGGAGCTCGAGAGGGTTAGCACTCTCTATCCCAATATGTAGCTTTAAAAGAGAATAGATGAAAAGAGTAGTTACCTTTTAGGAAAAGGTTACATGGTGGAAACGCTTCGAACCCGCCCCGAGAGTTAAACTGCCGACCTAGCAAGAAAAGAAGTTATTAAGAGGCCATTACCTGGTGTTGAACAGCTGGAGAAGAAAGAGGCGCTTCCCGCCTCCTGCTATGTACTTTACACACGAAAGGATGGAACAGAAGTGGCCCGGAGACCCAAAAATCAGCAGTTTATATCCTCTCGCGGAAGGTTCGAGGCGTTAGGGGAATGAAAACACCCTCCCCCAAGCACTTTATTGGGTAGGATACAGCAACATATTCAAGTTGGGGGAAGATAGATCCGATTGGGCAGAAATTAATTAAAGAAATTCGGGATTGGCTAAATACAAAACAAGGGGAAAGAGAGGGGTATACAGCCAACTTAAACAATAGCAGAAAGAAATTTAACAAGAAACAAACTTTTGAAATAAAAATTTCTCCAAAAAAACAGTTCTTTCACTCCGCACTAGGGTGCACTATTGTTGATCTTCAGTAGTGTCCTCTAGAAGAGAAAGTTCGCACTTCTTGCTACAAGCAAAACAAAAATACGTCGAAAATGACACAGTTCAAAAACTCCAAAATTTCCAGGTAGTGACATCTTCTGAAAAACTTGAAAATTTAATACCGTCAATAAAGTTCAGACTTCCTCCAGCAGAGGAGTTTCAACTGGCGCACATTTTAAATTAGCGGCGTGGAGGTGTACCACCCGGTACAATGATGATTGTTGTTTAAAGGGGCCTAACATCGAGGTCATCGGTCCCTAATGGTACGAAATGAAACGAAATGGAATGACAAATTAAAAGTACAAAATCCTCCAATGACCAGATTTCAAAACGTGAGGACGATGAATGAATGGACATGAATTTAAAACGATCAGTGGAACCAACCCACAGTGCCTCAGATGCACAGAAGCTGGCGTAAAACAATGGTATCACTGACCAAGGGACTGCTTCTATAGAACAATACTGAAACGTTGATGCTTGTAGTCGCAGTGAGTCGAAAGTGGTACGAGGGCTGCAACGGGGTCCACTCAACCTCGGTAGGTCAAATGAGTTGAGGGAGCTTCGATTCCCACTTCAGCCATCCTCGAAGTGGTTTTTTATTTCCCACTTCTCCTCCAGGCAAATGCTGGGACGGTATCTAACTTGAGGCCACGGCCGCTTCCTTTCCTCTTCCTGGTCTATCCCTTCCAATCTTCCCACCCCCCAACCCCCGCAAGGCCCCTGTTCAGCATAGCAGGTGAAGCCGCCTGGGCAATTTTAATTGCGCCTAATTAATTTTTCTGGCTCGGAGATTGGCTGTATGTGTTTAACGCTTCTCTCTTCATATTCAGACAACACACTACAATTCCGACCACTAAAGTAACGTGCAATAATGATTACTAGACCTCGGAATTTTAGGTATTAAAATGTTACTTAGCTGCCTAAAATAGAATCTGAAATATGTTCTAAAATATTTTTAGGCAGATTTAATTTTACGTATTTTAATAGGCATGAATTAAAATACCATGTTTATTTTGCTAAATTGATAATAACTCGCTAGGAGGAAATAAATCATGTTTCACTCACCTCTTTGCTACAAATATCTCAGAACTTTACCATCCGATGTGAAATGGGGAAACTCTTCGAACTCGACACTTTCGGCATAATTCTCACACTCAACAAACGGGAATACCGAACTGCTCTCACAGAACGAAATGGAGGTGTACTCCTTCCACCCACCCCCCACCCCCCCCCAAACAGGTCAATGGATACTGTCTCCTGCCTCGTGACAGACTACGGGAGTGTTCGCTGCGGAAGGTTCTTAAGGCTTACCGGGGAGTGTGATTTTAACAGCTTTCCGATTTTAATATTTTGTTTAAGATACTGAAAACAAGTCAGCAAATACGTTATTTTATCAGAATTTATTAGAAGCATTTTAACAGATTTAGGGAAAAAATACGAATTATAAGAATATAGAGGTCCTAACGTAAATTCAGGCATTTTAAGCCATTATAAGACCACCGTTCTAACATTATAAATACATGAAATATGTAAATACAAGAACAAAATAGGTCTTTCCCTAAAATGCGAGGTCTAGTGATTACATTCATCCATATAGGTTTGGCGTCAGAAAGGGCATCCGGCCGTAAAATATTACCCAATTCACATGTGCGACACAGCTCGCACCCGCGACCCAACAGATGTGGGAAAAGCGCTAGAAGAAGATTTTTGTTTTATGTATTTTGTTTGAATTTTCTGCATATAATTATTGTAAGATAAGAATACTTGTTAACAATTAAACGTTAAAACTAATGTGATGTGTACACTAATATTTTACAATATTGGAATTAACTTACTTTGTTTTGCCTCGATGAAAACGGAAAGTAAGTTTTCGATAGCTGAACAAGTTCAACGTTACTGTAGCAAAAAAACAGCACAAACCTTACGAAACATGGTTCAGTACTTATATGATTGTAATTCCAAAAAGGTTTGTATCGGAAAAATTACATTTTCATGAAAATCATCATCTTAAGGCAAGTCCAAGAACAAAATTTCACACTACATCAGCTGATCGGTATTACTACTACAGTCAGTTCGAGGGCCGTCCCGCTAGGTGCGCTGGCAATGAATGTATTGCGCTATCTCGCAAAGTGTCACGTATAGTGTATTTGATAAAATGCAATTTCCACCACCCAATGGGTACGGGCAGTAGACTGCATCCACAGTATCCCCTACCTACCGTAAGATAAAGAGGGACCAGGGGTTCTCCTAGCTGAGTCTGGCGTTGCCTCCACACTTTTCTACCTAACCTCCCTTGGGCAAAACTTGTTCTCTGGTGACACCGTCATTCTTAAGTGCCAAATCTTTCCGATTTTCCTTGTGAGGAGATGATGATAACCCAGTTGTACTCTCTTAAAACGATCACACTAGAAATGCAATTTCAGATGTTTGTGACATATACCGTATGTGCGGCAAAATAAACTGCACAAATGTTATTTCATTGGAGTGGTATAGCATGTGCTCAAATCCAGTACATCAGGTGCCACACATTGTTCATAACGTTTGTACAGTATGTTGATGAACGAACGTTTTCCTCAGGTCACTATCATACCTGCAAATGTGAGTAGAAGTAATTAATTCTTAGTAATTTTTACTCCTAATCGCTACTGTTTGCGAATAAATAAATGATGAAGATAACTCACTTCCACTACAGCAGAACCAGTAGCTTCCCCAGTTGTGGGTAAGATACTTTCTTACCTCTCCAGAACTTCCAAAGACATTCCAACAATGTTTTCTTCAAGAGCCCCTGTACGGCATCTTTTCAGTAAATGCAAATATGCACATACTCCTCCCCCCCCCCCCCGCCCTAAGACGTCGAGGACTGGAGATGAAATTTTTTTTAAGAACCCATTAATCATATGTATTATTTCAGTAGTATAGATCCCTTTTGCGGATCTCACAAGAAACCGATCATCAAAAATGAGCATTCAAAATAAGGAGAATTGACATTAGCAGTGACGAATTGCACTCTCGTTTCATAAATATCGATAATTTCTTTAAAAATGTGTTTTTAATTGTACGAAGTGTGCGATTTGCAAAGACCGTTGCTGCATGAAAATACGCGCCATCATGTCTGTCCACTTCACATTTTGGCCGCTGGGGCGCGTTTTATGTCACTATAATATGCTGTAATTATCAGTTAAGAAAAGAATGATAGTAAAACCAAGAGGTACTTCCGGAACATCCGTCAGTATAATAACGCACTTGTATTTACTCCTGTTCGACTGGATACCATAAATGCTAAAATATCAAATATTACATTAAGGCCCGGTTGTATAAAGACATCTGACTGGAGATCAATTAAGAACTTAGTTCTGAAAATGAACTGAGATTACGACTTCATCGCGTTGTATAAAACTGAACTTGGTTTACACATGTGCAGTTCAAATGTAATCGGAGTTCAAAAAAGTGGACGTGGCAACACCACAAAACAAATGAAATACGAAATAGCTCGGCCCTTTGGATAATACATAAATGGCGGGATTGACCTGGCTGTGACTGTAAACAAATGAATTACGAAACTCCCATCACTGCCGAAGAAGGAGAAGAAGAAATATTGAAATCTCGCGAAGTAAACATGGAAGGAAATTCAAAGGAGCGTTCTGAGAATTTCACACCGAAATAAAAGGACGATCTGGTGGATCGAGATACAAACTTGTAATAGAAAATAAAAGAACCGATATGGTGACATCAAAGTTGAAAGAGAAAGCCGTTGACTTGTCAATTTAAAGAGATCTCCAACAACCATTTGAAAACTTCTTGTAATATAAAACATACACATGGATGACAGGGGATAATTTCTTTGAGTAGGTTTTTGTAGTGTGTCCCTTAAATTCTTACGCAGATACGATACCGTACAAGGAAACACTTCTCAAGTCTTCAGGGCTAGTTCAATGTTTAATATGAACGATAATGATCTAGGTTCAAGGAGATTAACCGACGAATATTCGCCATTCAAATCTGAACTTAGATCGAGACGAGATGATCTTAGATTAGCGTTTATACAACGGAAAATCGAAGTTCAACTTGACTGACAGCCATTTTTTCCTCGTTAAATTCAGATCAAATGTTTTATACAACCGGGCCTAAGTCGTAGGACTGTCTAATATTGTACTGATTTGTGCATTCCTTAGTTCACCAGGGGGCTACTCAACCACATACTTTATTAACATGCGAGATTTCTCGCATGGCTCCCCTAGTTTGCAAAATGTAAAAATCGTGGGGCTGAGTAGCTCACAATTTTGTCCTGCAGGAGTTCTGTAACATACCATTGAAGCTACCGACACAAGGCTGACATCTGAGCACCTTCAAATACCACCGGACTGAGCCAGGAGAGAAGCAGAATGGACTCAGAAGGCCAGCGCTCTACCATCTGAGCTACCGAGCTCGGCTGAATCACTTAGCCATGTGAACATATACTCACCATCGCTGACAAATTTATGCAAAGTAAACAATGAAAGATTATCTAGGCCTTGGATGCACAAACACTGCCGACCTGCAATGAAATATTGTGATGGTCTTCAATGTCCTAGGATATCTAAAACTAATCTAAAATCAAATTACCGAGCTCGATAGCTTCAGTCTCTTAAGTGCGGCCAGTATCCAGTATTCGGGAGATAGTAGGTTCGAACCCCACTGTCGGCAGCCCTGAAAATGGTTTTCCGTGGTTTCCCATTTTCACACCAGGCAAATGCTGGGGCTGTACCTTAATTAAGGCCACGGCCGTTCCTTACCACTCCTAGCCCTTTCCTGTCCCATCGTCGCCGTAAGACCTATCTGTGTCGGTGCGACGTAAAACAACTAGCAAAAAAAGAAAATCAAATTACCTAGACCAGGGCAGTGTTGCCAACTTATATTTTAAAGATCCGCGAATTAGTAGCCTACAAGAAATCCCATCTCAAATAATGAACAATAAAAATGAGTAATAATAATAATAATAATACAAGTAAATGTCTGCACTCATCTGATCTGTGAGTTTCACTGGGTTCAAACCCCTGCGTGCGAGCCAGCGAGCTAAAACTTGTAGGCGTTTTACTGCCGGGTGCAAACTAGGTGAATCCCCTACCTCAAGGGCCACACACAGAACAGGCCAGTTCATTAAACGGTCTTCGTTCATAGCATAAATGTAAATATAAATGCTACTCTCTCACAGTTTCATTATCTGTCGTCGTTCGTCAACGCATTACGAATTTATGATACCATGATCTCATAACATCAAATCCAAATAACGTGTTTTCCTCATGTGACTGCCAGCTCCTGGCAGGAAGTACGGAATAGCTCGGAGGCAGACTGGAGTACAAATTTAAAAAACGTAAAATGGATAAAACACTGAATTCCGCTATAATAAATCTAGAATTCCGCCAAAAAATCCGCTGTCCGCTAAATGATATATTTCTCCGCCGACAGTCTTCGGATTCCGCCAAATTTAGCGGAAAATCCGCTAAATTGGCAACACTAGACCAGGGATTGCGAACCTTTTCCAACTAGTGTGCCATTTTAAGTCTGCTTTATTATTCTCAACTATCACTTGTGCCACTTGTTATTTTCCTTTAAGAAATTGCTACAACCTACAACCCCCTCCCCCAACCGCGACTTTCTTTCCAAATTCCAAGTATGTTTCATAATATTTATTTATTCATTTACTGATTTATTTACTTTTAGATATATCTATTTTGTAAATACATTTGACTGCATGTTCCGGGGTCGTATTTTGCAAATACCGCAAAAAAAATATTTTTTAAATATGTAAGTTTTTAGAATACCTAATATTAATTGTAAAAATATAAATAATAAACTTCCATTGCAACACATAGTCAAATATTATTACCGGGCGAGTTGGCCGCGCAGCTGTGAGTAGTGATGGGCAACGCTCTCGCTCGAGACTCTCGCGAGAATCCCGAGACCGATCCTCCTGTAGCGCAAGCTGTGCGACGTACCAGTAAGTACGACTGTAAACTTGATAGTATATCATTGGCAGTTATTGCGTTAAATAACGTTCTCTTATGAAAACGTGTGAGCCAATACATTTTGTCAAAAGCCTGGAAAAGTACTGCATGTTCAACTATGAACCCCTTAATACCATTAACTAAAGTGGAAACAGAATGTCACTATCTTAAACTGTTCACGACTTATTTGTGGTGGACATCTTAGGTGAATAACAATGCATAATTTGTGAATAACTGTAGATAGAATGTACACCTACTTGGATACTAGAGGCGTGCATTATTCGAACCTGAGACGGGAAAGATGTGATTTGCTACATACGCAACCCCCATTACACATGAGTGGAACGTGTAACAGGGGTGATGGGCAACGCTCTCGAGACCGATTCTCGTGTGCTGCGAGCTGTGAGACGTCCCAGTAACTACGAATGTAAGCTTGATAGTTATCATCATCAGTTCTCACATGGAAACGTGTGCGACGATAAATTTTGTCAAAATCCTATGAAAGCACTGCATGTTGAACTATGAGCTCCTTACCATTAACGAAAGTGAATACAGAATGCCAGTATCTTAAACTGTTCACGAGTTATGTCAGGTGGACTTCTTAGCTGAATAACCCGTATAATTTGTTAATAATTGTTATTAGGATGTAATCCTACCTGGATGCCTCACAATCGTTGTCGGCAGGGTAGTTTCTTGTGTTTCAGACCGGGCCGGAGGTGTTCTGTGACGATTCCTCTTCATTGATATTATGCGTTTGTAAGTGCCGGATCATCCCAGAAGTATTTCTGCCGATGTATTTTACTTATTTTGAATAAGCAACACAGCGGGCTGTGCTATGTGACATCTCTTAAAAATAACCGACATCCACGACTTACGTTGCGTTTCGGACATCGTCTTCAAGTTGTTGCGTACAATTCGACACAGTTCACATTGCACCGTCATATATGAAGTACGGTACCTACCTGATTATGACGCGAATACTCTATAGCAATTTAGATTCCACATTCCACTCATGCGTAATGGTGGTTGCATATGCAGCAAGGCGCATCTTGCCTCGTCTCGAGTTCGAAGAATGCATGCCTCTAGTATCCAGTTACGTGTACCTACAGTAGCCGTCGGGTTCTCTACTTAAACCCCTCATTCGTGTACCTACCAGTGCATACAATGTCCGAATGCGTATCCTTTATAATTATGTTATACTGCGTCAAAATAGACCTCGGTGTAAATGAACGCCCCAGTCGCTTGTTGACACGTATTTACGAAAATGGTTGGCTATTAGCTATTAGCATATTCGGAACAAACAACATTCAGCTCCGACTACCTGCAGGCCTACGACACGCTGCTCGCCGCACATTGTGGGGACAACGCTCTCGAGATTTCTCGAAATTTCTCGCGAGAAATAATGCCTGCGCTAGTCTCGAGAAATCCCGAGAAATCTCGAGACCTCGTCTCAGACTGCCCATCACTAGCTGTGAGCTTGAAACCGGGAAATAGTGGGTTCGAGACCCCCTGTCGGCAGCCCTGAAGATTGTTCCCCACTTTCACACCAGGCAAATGCTGGGACTGTACCTCAATTAACGCCACGGCGGTTTCCTTCCTTCTCGTAAGCCTTTCCTCTCCTATCGTCACCGTAAGACCTATCTGTGTCGGTGCGACGTAAAACAAACTAAGAAAATATTCGATATAAAATTGAAAAATACTAATATTGCCAATGGAGTTCACTTCCTCCTTTAGCTTCATTATCTTTCCATGTTGTCGTAGTTCGTATGCTCAACAATTTTACTTATTTTTCCCTCATCACATCTCCACAAGAAAATCGAAAAAACAGCTATCCTCGCTAGGAAGGTTACATCCATGCTATCATCAAAACATACTGCATACATCTGGAAGTTATCCAAATTAACTTTCAATTGCTCAGAAACTTCACTCATTCCTATTATTCTATCCTTGACAGCAGTTCAGCTGGCTGGCATTCCTTTAATTCTGTTAATTATTTGTTGTTTGTTAGGGAAGTTCTCAAATAATGTGTCAGACGTCAATAAGAAGGGTTATTTCAAGAACTCACCGTCAGAAGGCGGTTTCCCATGCATGCTGTACTATGCAGTGAGACAGATATAACAGCCGCACTGAAATTATTCCTAGGGTGGAAGTATGATACAAAAGAACTAGTTTGTTTTGTGTAGAGTTCGATGTTTTGTGAATCGAACTCTTTCTACATTTGGCATGGAAAAAACATTTGAATGATTAGTCTCGAAATGGCGCTTTACATTAAATGGGGGGAATTACAATTGTTTTCCAACACATGGCAATACATCTATCACTCCGAATTCCATTGTCCACGGTTCTTGAAAAATCCGGTCACTTCCTTTGTTAAGTTTCTGTTCTTTTCGGCACTGAAAACATGCTTGCAAGGTCCGTATACAAACCCACCAGAAAACGACACTTATCTCACTTGACTTTCAGATCTATCAGTGTAGCAGTGTTGCCATATTGCACGTCCGAATGAAACAAGTATTTAGATTTTCGATACACGTGAAGCACTTCTGTAGAACAAGACGTATATTAAAACATTATTATGTTCATGTGGCGTACCACCAAAATCATGTTCGCGTGTCACCTAGCGACGCATGGCATAGGTTTGCCATCCCTGACCTAGACTGTTTAAGTGTGCTCTGTCTCTTCTGCTTCAACTCATCTCAGCTAGATGGCAGTAGTGGGGCAATTTACAAAAACTAACCCATCAATGACGGCCATAATAGTAACAAGGGAGGAAAGAAAATCCACAAAGGAAGCAGTATGGTAACGGCATCAAAGTACGAGGACGGTTTGAAAAGTTCTCGGAATCACCGATAGATGTCAGTGCTAGAGCAACGAGGTTCCCGCGCAATAATCACACATCCTTTGTGAGTGAACACGTCGCGCGTCAGTGCCACCGAGCACAGAATAACATAGAGATGGCAATGTGACGTCTGAGTTGAAGTCAGTGGACAAAAGCGGCCGCCATGTTGTTTGTACCAAAACATTGGAGACCAGTTAGTGTAACTAAGTGAACAGTGCACCATGTGTGAAGTAAATAAAGGAAGTTTGTATTATGGTTTTAAAATGCCGACTTGTGTAGCGTATGGATACTGACTGGAGGGTGATTGGGGATTTAAATGAGACTATGGAGTGGGTATGTGGGAAACTGGGAGTGAAATTTCTAGATCCAAATGGGTGGGTAGGAGATAGGGATCTGCGCTCGGATGGCCTTCATTTAAACCGCAGTGGTACGTATAAGTTAGGAAATTTGTTTGGAAGGGTAATAGGGAGGTACATTCAGGGAAACGGGATGGCCTAGGGAGCGGTGATAAGGGAACAGGGAACTGGAAATCAAGTAGGGATGACATAAAATTGTTAGTGTTGAACTGTAGAAGTATTGTAAGGAAAGGAATAGAATTAAGTAATTTAATAGATATATATTCACCAGATATTGTAATAGGTGTTGAATCATGGCTGAGAAATGATATAATGGATGCAGAAATTTTCTCACGGCACTGGAGTGTGTATCGTAGAGATAGGATAGGAAGGGTGGGAGGCGGAGTGTTCATTCTGGTGAAAGAAGAATTTGTAAGCTACGAAAAAGTTAAAGATGAGACACATGAAATTCTAGGTGTAAGGCTCATTTCTAAAGATAATAGGCAACTTGATATATTTGGAGTGTACAGATCGGGAAAGGGTAGCACTGACGCGGATTCAGAATTATTTCATAGGATAGTCAGCTATGTGGGAAACGACATGGAAAGAAATGTGATTGTAACGGGAGATCTGAATTTGCCAGATGTCAATTGGGAAGGAAATGCGAACGACAGAAAGCATGACCAACAAATGGCAAATAAGTTAATATGGGAAGGACAGCTGATTCAGAAAGTGATGGAACCAACCAGAGGGAAAAATATCCTGGATGTCGTGCTGATAAAACCAGATGAGCTCTATAGGGAAACTGAAGTAATAGATGGTATTAGTGATCATGAAGCTCTTTTTGTGGTAGTTAAAAATAAATGTGATAGAAAGGAAGGTCTTAAAAGTAGGACTGTTAGGCAGTACCACATGGCTGATAAAGCAGGCATGAGGCAGTTTCTAAAAAGTAGCTATGATCGGTGGAAAACGGTAAATATAAATGTAAACAGACTCTGGGATGGGTTTAAAGAAATTGTTGAGGAATGCGAAAACAGGTTTGTACCATTAAGGGTGGTAAGGAATCGTAAAGACCCACCTTATTATAATAGAGAAGTAGAGAGACTAAGAAGGAGGTGCAGACTGGAAAGAAATAGAGTTAGAAATGGCTGTGGAAGTAAGGAGAAATTGAAGGAACTTACTACAAAATTGAATCAAGCAAAGAAGGCAGCTAAGGATAATATGATTGGCAAGCATAATTGGCAGTCATACGAATTTTAGTGAAAAATGGAAGGGTATGTATAGGTATTTTAAGGCAGAAACAGGTTCCAAGAAGGACATTCCAGGAATAATTAATGAACAAGGGGAGTGTGTATGTCAGGATCTTCAAAAGGCAGAAGTATTCAGTCAGCAGTATGTAAAGATAGTTGGTTACAAGGATAATGTCGAGATGGAGGAGGAGACTAAGGCCAAAGAAGAAATAAAATTTACATATGATAACAATGACATTTACAATAAGATACAAAAGTTAAAAACTAGAAAAGCGACTGGAATTGATCAGATTTCTGGGGATATACTAAAGACAATGGGTTGGGATATAGTACCATATCTGAAGTACTTATTTGATTATTGTTTGGTCGGAGGAGCTATACCAGATGAATGGAGAGTTGCTATAGTTGCCCCTGTGTATAAAGGAAAGGGTGATAGACATAAAGCTGAAAATTACAGGCCAGTAAGTTTGACATGCATTGTATGTAAGCTTTGGGAAGGCATTCTTTCTGATTATATTAGACATGTTTATGAAATTAATAACTGGTTCGATAGAAGGCAATTCGGTTTTAGGAAAGGTTATTCCACTGAAGCTCAACTTGTAGGATTCCAGCAAGATATAGCAGATATCTTGGATTCAGGAGGTCAAATGGACTGTATCGCGATTGACCTGTCTAAAGCATTTGATAGGGTGGATCATGGGAGACTATCGGCAAAAATGAGTGCAATTGGACTAGACAAAAGAGTGACTGAATGGGTTGCTATATTTCTAGAAAATAGATCTCAGAGAATTAGAGTAGGTGAAGCTTTATCTGACCCTGTAATAATTAAGAGGGGAATTCCTGAAGGCAGTATTATCGGACCTTTATGTTTTCTTATATATATAAATGATATGAGTAAAGGAGTGGAATCGGAGGTAAGGCTTTTTGCGGATGAAGTTATTCTCTATAGAGTGATAAATAAGTTACAAGATTGTGAGCAACTGCAACGTGACCTCGAAAATGTTGTGAGATGGACAGCAGGCAATGGTATGTTGATAAACGGGGTTAAAAGTCAGGTTGTGAGTTTTACAAGTAGGAAAAGTCCTCTCAGTTTTAATTACTGCGTTGATGGGGTGAAAGTTCCTTTTGGGGATCATTGTAAGTATCTAGGTGTTAATATAAGGAAAGATCTTCATTGGGGTAATCACATAAATGGGATTGTAAATAAAGGGTACAGATCTCTGCACATGGTTATGAGGGTGTTTAGGGGTTGTAGTAAGGATGTAAAGGAGAGGGCATATAAGTCTCTGGTAAGACCCCAACTAGAGTATGGTTCCAGTGTATGGGACCCTCACCAGGATTACCTGATTCAAGAACTGGAAAAAATCCAAAGAAAAGCAGCTCGATTTGTTCTGGGCGATTTCCGACAAAAGAGTAGCGTTACAAAAATGTTGCAATGTTTGGGTTGGGAAGAATTGAGAGAAAGAAGAAGAGCTGCTCGACTAAGTGGTATGTTTCGGGCTGTCAGCGGAGAGATGGCGTGGAATGACATTAGTAGACGAATAAGTTTGAGTGGCGTTTATAAAAGTAGGAAAGATCACAATATGAAGATAAAGTTGGAATTCAAGAGGACAAACTGGGGCAAATATTCATTTATAGGAAGGGGAATTAGGGATTGGAATAACTTACCAAGAGGGATGTTCAATAAATTTCCAGTTTCTTTGAAATCATTTAGGAAAAGGCTAGGAAAACAACAAATAGGGAATCTGCCACCTGGGCGACTGCCCTAAATGCAGATCAGTACTGATTGACTGATTGGATGTGCAAACAGAGCTTCAAAGAAAATACCAGGGATAACTTTTCACAGGTAAGCAATATGTTTTTGCGAATATTCAGTGCCGAATTGTTTTCCCCTTGCACATGCAGTATAGGTTAAGAAGCCCCTTTATCATTTACAGTTTTCCTAAAGATAATGAACGACGGAAGAAATGGATAAGAGCTATACGAAGGGAAAATTGGTCCCCCACACCTTTCAGCACTATATGTTCAGCTCACTTTACTGAACGTGATTTTGATCGTACTTCATTGTGTGTCGTAAGACTGAGGGAATGGGCTGTGCCATCTGTGTTTGCTGCTTTCCCAAAGTACCTACAAATACAATCAAAGGTTAGTTTCTCTTCATTTCAGCATTTGATTGAGAAATATGTCGAAATACATATTTATAGAGTAAGCCTACTATTTCTTAAATTTATTTTACAGGAGAGAAGGGTCCTTAAAATCATAAAGACTGTGGAAATGCCTTCATTAGACTCCTCTACAGCTGTCCAGGAAGTACCTGTTGTGGAAAAATCTATCTGTAATAAAAGTGCAGAAACGTGTTTTAGTGCTCAAATAGATCATATGAAAACCAAAGAAATTGCGTACAGAAAGAAAATAAAATTATTGCACCAGAAAAAGAGGCGAATGAAGAAAAAGGTGGCTGAATTAAGTACTGTTGTAGATAGTCTTAAAAAGAAGGCTCTGATAGATAATGAGTACTGTGAAATGTTAAGTGGTTTGTCAGATACCTCATTGTGTTTGTATAAACGACAACAAGATAAGATTTCATGTAACAAAGTGCAAAAGTTGTATGATGAGAAGTTAAAAGCATTTGCCATTACTCTTCACTTTCTTTCTCCAAAGGCATATTCATTTGTGAGAAACACTTTTGACACTTGTCTTCCACACCCTAGAACATTATCTCGATGGTATCAAAGTGTAGATGCTAATCCTGGGTTCTGTGCTGAAGCTTTTCAGGTACTTAAATCATACACAGGCATTAAGATTTGTGCCCTTTTATTTGATTCCATGGCTATAAGGAAACATTTGGAACGGGATGGCAATAAATTTCATGGGTCTGTAAATGTTGGGATTAATAATGAAGATGACACAGCACCATTAGCTTCAGAAGCCTTAGTTTTTCACTTAGTATTTGTGAACAATTCCTGGAAGATTCCTTTAGGATACTTTTTTTGTGCACAGCATAAAAGCTGCACAAATAAGTGCTCTTACAGAACAGTGTTTGACATTGCTGCATGATTCTGGTGTGACAGTGACTTCATTGACTTGTGATGGTGCTGCAACAAATATTGCTTCAGCTGAAAACCTGGGTTGTAACTTTGATGTAAATAACATGGTTACTCATTTCCTCCACCCAGTTACCAAACAGCCAGTTTATTTCTTTCTGGATGCTTGTCACATGTTGAAATTGGTTAGGAATACTTTAGGTGACAAGAAATACTTACGTAATGGGTCAGGTGAGATAATAGAGTGGAATTTTATTTAGATGTTGAACGAGTTGGAACAAAAGGAAGGTATGCATCTAGGGAACAAAGTCAGGAATTCAAACATACATTATAGGAAAATGAAAATGAAGGTCAAATTAGCTGCACAAGTTTTAAGTCAGTCTCTTAGTGATGCTGTACTGTATTGTTCAAGTAAACATATTGAAGGTTTCCAGGGTTGTGAGGCTACAGCAGAATTTATACAGATATTTAACATTCTCTTTGATGTTCTAAATTCTAGGAGTATAAGGGGTAAATACTTTAAGAAAGCTCTGAATTTACAGAATATTTCTTAAATCAAAGATTTCCTTTTGAGGGCCAAACAGTATATTATGCAGCTACAGGAGGGATTCAGTGACAAGCCCGTGTACTTATCTACCAGAAAGACAGGATTTTTGGAGTTTCTAATTGATATTGAGAGCACCATTTCAATGTATGATTTCTTTGTTGGGGACTCATCAGAAAACTTTCCACTGAAGTATTTTCCTTTGTATAAAGTAAGTCAAGACCATCTTGAGAGACTGTTTAGTTATATTAGATCTCAGGGTGGACATAATAATAACCCCACTGCCAGGCAATTCACTGCTGCATTGAAGAAAATATTAATTAGTTCTGAGTTACATGAATCCAGAAATGGCAATGCTCTCCCACTGGACAAAATCAGTATTTTGACTGCTCAGAACAAGTCACCTGAGGATGTGATAAATGCATCATTCCCTAAAGCAAGAATGCTAGAGTATTCATCTGAGGTATTGTCCCAAACATCTCCTCAACATTGCCTTCTGGATCATGACTATATTGTATTACCTGGAAAAACAAACTACAATGACATAAGATGGGACATCTCTGAGTACATTGAAGGGCTTGTAGTCAGGAGTTTAGAAAGTAAGATTCTATGTCCAGAATGTCTCAGCATCCTTATAGACACTAGTGACAAGTTAAATGGCCTTATTTCAGGCAAATTTAGGGGTGGTTTAGTGAAACCATCAAGAAAGTTTTACAAAATTTGTAAATTTTGTGAAATTGCATTCAAGCAAAGTATGAGTATTAGGGATGTTAAAGTTCCTTCTGCTCAGAGTTCATTTAAGGTTAAGCATCTGGTTTGTAAAGTGTTACAAGAGTGCATAGGAACTAACATTTTTGAGGATATTAAAAGCCATTTTCTTGACCAGGAACTTGAAACTAATCATTTCCCATTGTTAATTGAAGCAATTGCCAACAAATATTTGACCATAAGGTTTCACCACTTTTGTAGAAACTACAATGATCAAATGCATCCCTCTCAAATTCGCCAACATTTCACCAAACTGATATTGTTTTCTGGACAATAGGAAAAAAATGAATTCCTTGTCTACTGGTATGCGACACACATACTGAAATATACTTAATCAGAATGTATTTTGTGTGTTCTGACTACTAAAATATTAGGCCTAGTCATGTGCACATTATTTTATATAATGTGAATGTCATTCAAAGTGTTATTTTTGTGGGTGTTTTATGTACCTTATTTTATCGCACTTGTTGTCCATATAGTTATATAGTTATTTAAGGTATGGTTATTCCATTACATTACAAAATAGCCTACTCCTTGAGATGAATTAATTTCATCAAATGTACTAATGTAAAAATACTTATCTATTTTTTGATATGATTTACTTGGCTTAACAATCCTGTAATAATTAGGCCTATTTACCTCATACTGCTCTTCCAAGATATTTTTATTATTGACTGTGTATTTATTTATAGGCCTACAGACTTTGTATATTTTTATTGTGTGTGATATTCTTTGTGGATGTGTACTGTATATGGTATCTACGGTATATAAATATTCTTTCTCTAAAATGGGTCTTTATGAAAATGTTACATTATTTTTAGCTGCACCTTGCAATCAACAAATTAATTTAAAAACCACCTAATCCATACTTTATCCAAAGTATCCTTTGTGCATGGCATAAAAGCTGCACAAATAAGTGCTCTTACAGAACAGTGTTTGACATTGCTGCATGATTCTGGTGTGACAGAGACTTCATTGACTTGTGATGGTGCTGCAACAAATATTGCTTCAGCTGAAAACCTGGGTTGCAACTTAGATGTAAGTAACATGGTTACTCATTTCCTCCACCCAGTTACCAAACAGCCAGTTTATTCTTTTCTGGATGCTGCCACATGTTGAAATTGGTTAGGAATACTTTAGGTAACAGCAAATACTTATGTAATGGGTCAGGTGAGGTAATAGAGTGGAATTTTATTGAGATGTTGAACGAGTTGGAACAAAAGGAAGGTATGCATCTAGGGAACAAAGTCAGGAATTCAAACATACATTATAGGAAAATGAAAATGAAGGTCAAATTAGCTGCACAAGTTTTAAGTCAGTCTCTTAGTGATGCTGTACTGTATTGTTCAAGTAAACATATTGAAGGTTTCCAGGGTTGTGAGGCTACAGCAGAATTAATACAGATATTTAACATTCTGATGTTCTAAATTCTAGGAGTATAAGGGGTAAATACTTTAAGAAAGCTCTAAATTTACAGAATATTTCTTAAATCAAAGATTTCCTTTTGAGGGCCAAACAGTACATTATGCAGCTACAGGAGGGATTCAGTGACAAGCCCGTGTACTTATCTACCAGAAAGACAGGATTTTTGGGGTTTCTAATTGATATTGAGAGCACCATTTCAATGTACGATACCTTTGTAGGGTACTCATCAGAAAACTTTCCACTGAAGTATTTTCCTTTGTATAAAGTAAGTCAAGACCATCTTGAGAGACTGCTTAGTTTAGATCTCAGGGTGCACATAATAATAAACCCGCTGTTAGGCAATTCACTGCTGCATTGAAGAAAATATTAATTAGTTCTGAGTTACATGAATCCAGAAATGGCAACGCTCTCCCACTGGACAAAAATCAGTATTTTGACTGCTCAGAGCAAGTCACCTGAGGATGTGAAAAATGCATCATTCCCTAAAGCAAGAATGCTAGAGTATTCATCTGAGGTATTGTCCCAAACGTCTCTTCAACATTGCCTTCTGGATCATGACTATATTGTATTACCTGGAAAAACAAACTACAATGACATAAGATGGGACATCTCTGAGTACATTGAAGGGCTTGTAGTCAGGAGTTTAGAAAGTAAGATTCTATGTCCAGAATGTCTCAGCATCCTTATAGACACTAGTGACAAGTTAAATGGCCTTATTTCAGGCAAATTTAGGGGTGGTTTAGTGAAACCATCAAGAAAGTTTTACAAAATTTGTAAATGTTGTGAAATTGCATTCAAGCAAAGTATGAGTATTAGGGATGTTAAAGTTCCTTCTGCTCAGAGTTCATTTAAGGTTAAGCATCTGGTTTGTAAAGTGTTACAAGAGTGCATAGGAACTGACATTGTTGAGGATATTAAAAGCCATTTTCTTGACCAGGAACTTGAAACTAATCATTTCCCATTGTTAATTGAAGCAATTGCCAACAAATATTTGACCATAAGGTTTCACCACTTGTGTAGAAACTACAATGATCAAATGCATCCCTCTCAAATTTGCCAACATTTTACCCAACTGGTATTGTTTTCTGGACAATAGGGAAAAATGAATTCTTTGTCTACTGGTATGCAACACACATAGTGAAATATATTTAATTAGAATGTATTTTGTGTGTTCTGACCAGTAAAATATTAGGCCTAGTCATGTGTACATTATTTTATATGATGTAAATGTCATTGAAAGTGTAATATTTGTGAGTGTTGTATGTACCTTATTTTATCTCACTTGAAGTCCATATAGTTATATAGTTATTTAAGGTATGGTTATTTTATTTCATTACATCACAACAACTATCGAGGTATCTCATTGATTCGTATACCAGGCAAAGTATTCACTGGCATCTTGGAAGGGAGGGTGCGATCAGTTGTTGAGAGGAAGTTGGATGAAAACCAGTGTGGTTTCAGACCACAGATGGGCTGTCAGGATCAGTTTTTCAGTATGTGCCAGTTACTTGCAAAATGCTACGAGAGGAATAGGCAGTTTTGTTTATATTTCATAGATCTACAGAAAGCACATGACTGGGTACCGAGTGAAAAGATGTTCGCCATACTGGAGGACTATGGAATTAAAGGTAGATTATTCAAATCAATCAAAGGCATTTATGTTGACAATTGGGCTTCAGTGAGAATTGATGATAGAACGAGTTCTTGGTTCAGGGTACATACAGGGGTTAGACAAGGCTGTAATCTTTCACCTTTGCTGTTCGTAGTTTACATGGATCATCTGCTGAAAGGTATAGAATTGCAGGGAGGGATTCAGTTAGGTGGAAATTTAGTAGGCCTAAGCAGTCTAGCCTATGCTGATGACATAGTCTTAATGGCAGATAGTGCCGAAAGCCTGCAGTATGGTATGAAAATTATCCTTGCGAAGACTAAATTGATTTACAAGTCGTCCATTTCATGACCGTATCAATGAGTATAATCAAGAAGTGAATATCGATTAGGTGGTTCTTTATATTAACTTCTTGACTAAATTGATGTCAGTAGGTAAGAAATTCAACAGAATTGAATGTCAGATTGGTGATACAAAAGTAGAAAAGGTCAATAATTTCAAATATTTAGGCTGTGTTTTCTCCCAGGATGGTAATATAGTGAGATTGAATCAGTAGTAAAACTAATGCAGTGAGCTCGCAGTTGTGATCGATAGTATTCTGTAAGAAGGAAGTCAGCTCCCAGATGAAACTATCTTTACATTGGTCTGTTTTCAGACCAACTTTTCTTTACGGGAGCGAAAGCTGGGTGGACTCAGGATATCTTATTCATAAGTTAGACGTAACAGACATGAAAGTAGAGAGAATGATGGCTGGTACTAACCGGTGGGAACAATGGCAGGAGGGTACTCGGAATGAGGAGATAAAGGTTCATTTAGGAATGAACTCGAAGCTCTACGTATAAACCGGCTTCGGTGTTGGGGTCATGCGAGGCGAATGGAGGAGGATAGGTTACCTAGGAGATTAATGGACTCTGGTATGGAGGGTAAGAGAAGTAGAGGGAAACCAAGACGACGATGGTTAGACTCGGTTTCTAACGATTTAAAGATAAGAGGTATAGAACTAAACGAGGCCACAGTACTAGTTGCAAATAGAGGATTGTCGCGACGTTTAGTACATTCACAGAGGCTTGCAGACTGAACGCTGAAAGGCATAAGTCTATAATGATAATGTATGTGTGTATACATTACAAAATAATCCTTGAGATGACCGGCTCCATGGCTAAATGGTTAGCGTGCTGGCCTTTGGTCACAGGGGTCCCGGGTTCGATTCCCGGCAGGGTCGGGAATTTTAACCATAATTGGTTAATTCCGCTGGCACGGGAGATGGGTGTATCTGTCTTCATCATAATTTCATCCTCATCACGATGTGCAGGTCGCCTATAGGCGTCAATTCAAAAGACCTGCACCTGGCGAGCCGAACTTGTCCTCGGACACTCTTGGTACTAAAAGCCATACGCCAATTCCATTTCAATCCTTGAGATGAATGAATTAATTTCATCAAGTGTACTAATGAGAAATATTTCCCTGTTTTTGATATGATTTACTTGGCTCAGCAATTCTATAATGATTAGGCCTATTTACCTCATACTTCTGGTCTTCCAGGATATCTTTATTATTGACCGTGTATTATTTTGTTTATAGGCCTACAGACTGTGTATATTTTTATTGGGTATGATATGTGTGGATGTATACTGTATATGGTATCTCTAAAATAGGTCTTTATGAAAATGTTCCATTATTTTTAGCTGCTCCTTGCAAATCGGCGATTCGTTTGAGCTGAATACAATCTGATATAATAACAGGCTATTTGTGCTCATATTTCCGAATTTTTAAGTACCATTACTGCGATTAAAACAGTGTTCTGGATTGTCCCGTGCTTATAATTATGACTAAGGCGCTTTTCTACTGCGTTAGATATGTTAACCAATGAAATAATGTTACAGAAATCTTTTAAAATGACAGACTCTGATAGGAATTAACGTGACTCGGATAAGAATTAACTAACACTGCGGGTAATACCAACATGGCGATGCGCGCAAAACTCGGCTTCAGCGAGCCAATGCGTTGCGGTAAGCATTGCCATCTCTATGTTATTCTCTGCTCGGTGCAAGGGAAGAACTGACAGCCAAATTGGAGAGGTATTTTGCAGGCCTGGAGGAATCTCATTTTCGAGATAGGATCAAGGCATTGGAACATCGCTGAACCAAATGCATTAGTCTACAGGGAGACTATGTTGAAAAATAAAAGCAGTTCCACCGAGGTAAGATACTTAATTCTAGTACATTCCACGAACTTTTCAAACCACCTACGTAATAGTAATGCCAGTAAAATTTTCACATGGTATTTATAAGAAACTATATTTTCAATTCTGAAATTGCTGTTATGTAGCTATCCCCGACAAGGAATACCATGTAATATACCTACGATGATTTAAAATCAACAGAGAATTAAGTAAAACATCAAAAACCATTTTAAATAAAATAAAACAAAGGAAAAAATTTAACTGAAAATTTTAAGACAGATCCTCGTACACCGATGAGCAACCTCCCAGCAACTGGCGAGTATGCGATAGTTTTCTTCAAGGTACCAGTACTGTATTTTAAACACTGTTCATAATGTCGCTTCATTTCAGTCAACTTCATTGGCCTGAGAACTTTTAACCTTAAACCTTTATGTTGGATCAATAACAAAGCCAGTGTTCCACGTCTGCTATACTACTCAACTATGATGTCGATTAATTCTTGATAGTTGCCCTTTGGAGCAGAAACCAAGATCGTAAGGGAGCGTTTCTGTCTAGCTGCAGTGATGGCAAAGGTTTTTTACTTCTGCCGGGAACACTTTGAAACACTACTACAGTAATTGATCCATATGGTATTTATAAAACAAACTATATTTTTAATTCTGATATTCCTGTTATGTAGCTATCCCCGACAAGGAATAACATAACATATCTATGACGATTCAAAATCAACAGAATTATGTAAAACATATCAAAACATCTTAAAATATGAATATTAAAACTAATCACATGAGTTTGATTTTTGTTACATGCAGAATATTATGAAATATCACAGGATGTACATAGGTTTATTAACAAAATTACACAGGATTAGGATGTACAAGCTATTTTCATAAAAATTTATTTTCAATTTTTCTTGCTAAATATACAAAAATATTTTTACTCTATATGTTAAACAATTATAAGAAGGAACAGCTACATGATATTTCACACAGTCAGAATTATTACATTCACTTTCTCACAAGAAACAGGTTTCTTTTACAGGCAATATTTACAGATAAAGCACTGTGTGAATTTCACAAGAGTTAATAGGCTACGTATTTACACTTCAAAGCACCTTAACAATATATAAATTTTGAACAGTTTCTAAAGTAGGTCAATTTTTGACAAAAGCAATCGCTTGCTCTATAATAAAATAATAATTCACTGGTAATGACATACCCCATTAGTTTGAAAACTGAAGCTGCCAATTGTTGTAACAATATAAAGGCTGACCAGATGGTTGCAAAGAGAGGATAAAGGGAGAAAGTAGAAAAGACTGTGAAACTACTTTCCAAATACAATGGAAGAATGACAACTATTAATCTGAAAAGAGATTGGCATAAATCTCTTCTCTGCCACTGTTTTCTCACACATCTTAAATTTAGGATCATTTTTCTAATAAAATTTCAATGTGTAGACTAAAATTATATTTTGTTATGGACATGGCTTCCACAGCACATTTAACCTGTTTTATGTTTGAATTATTTATTTCCCTGAAGACGTTTACATAAATCTAACCAAGATAAGGAATAATTTGGTCTAATTATGTCCATATAATGAATTTCTGTACATTTCGTTTCAATTTTTTCCTAAACTGATGGTAGTTCGTCAATTGTAAGATGCTGCAAGTTATTTCATTTGATTTAAAGATTTTAGGTACGTATTGTGGCTTTCAGCTGCTTTCCTACTCTCCTGAAAACTTTAACATTTTGGCACATTCACCCTTTTCCATTTTCACTCTCATATGGTCAAAACTGGTGGTTTCATAGTACCTACATGGATCAATGGTCGGGTGTCTGCCTCCGGATCCCAAGATCCCAGTTCAAATCTGGCAGGCAAAGAAAAAAAAGCCAGTGGACACTCCATGTTGTATGCCACTGGCATGTAAATGATCCCTGACGACATGTGGTGTTTACCTGACAAAATACCGCATATCCTCGAATCCAAGAGGACTTTTTTCCTCAGAATTTCATGTGAAATATCATGAGTAGTCTTGCATTCATGAAAATAGTAATGAAAACCATTGGCAGCTGCAATGGTAAACACACCACTTTCCTTCAACCCCACACGTGCACAAAACTCCACCTTCAAATAATGCCTCTTTCGCTAGCCGCGGCAGTCAACTGTACATTGCCCCTGTGTAACATCACTGGTTCTGGGAAAATAGTGAAGACAGAATGACATTCTACTAGCCTCTACAGAAAGGTTTATCAAATCTGCACAATGGCAACAACAAGACATTAGGCGTATGGTACTCTCTTGAGCTAATAACAAGGTCGACCATAATGTACCATACTTCCGGGCCCCAACTGCGCAGGAAATGACATTTGATTTGAAATAGCAAGCATGCGGCCCTTAAGAATTCTTAGAAAGGCCAAGGTTACTTAACGACGGAGTTATGACGCATCTACTGTACCTGACGCTTAGTAACTGTTTTTTAGACAGAAATATTCGCAATGGATCGTCATATTGTAGAGACATGTGGAACAGGAATTGCCAACAAATTTTCAATGAGTTATTGTCGATAACATGATGCCAATTTTAAATTAATGGTTATTAAACACGTGGAAATGAATAATTGTGCAGCTGCACAAAAATACGGCATAACTAAAACCAAGGTTTGGCGTTAGCGTGAAGCCAAAGATAGCTTGAAAAATGCGTACTATACAAAAAATAATGCATTCAGTGGCCCGCAATAAGGACGCTTTACAGAAGTCAAAGACAAAATTGTGAGCTGTATGCGCGAAAAACGCAAGGGCAGAATGACCATACCACAGCGAACAAAAGTCAATCTTCAACGCCCGTGTCTTTATTATACTGTACATCGCTAGCGGCTGAAGCGAGCAAGCAAGACATGTATCTAACGGCTTCGTAAGAGTTTATAGACAACAGAAATACTTTCATTGTTGATCGTCGTATTGTAGAAACACGTGGAACAAGTATTGCCGGCAAATTTTTTACGGGTTCTCTTCGATATTATCATGCCATTTTTCAATTAATGGTTATTAAATTCTCAGAAATAAAGAATAATCGTGCAGGCGCATGAAAATACGGCATAACTAAAGCCAAGGTTCGGCACTGACGTAAAGACAGAGGTAGTCTAAAATGCTTACTGTAGGCCTATAAGAAATAAATCCAGTGGCCCACTACAAGGAACACGAAATTGTGAGGTAGGTGCGCGATAAACTCAAGGTCGGAATGGCTGTAACGTAAGATGCGATACGAATCCTGACTCGGGAATAGGAATTCCCTGAGCTTTCAAAAGCAGTATCAGATACCTCTAATGAAAATAATTGAGGTAGTAGGTAGTATTTACATGATACTTTTTCTTTCTCAAATAAAATTTGAAGTTTGTTATAAATAAAATTAAAATTTTACATAGCACGTTTTAAGCCTGATTAAATTTTTTGAAGGAAAAAGTAGGGGTCGTCTTGTATTCGGGGTTCTCTTGGATTTGAAAACATACGGTACATAAATCACTCAGAAAGATCTGGTTTACTCTGCCATTTGAGAAGAGTAAAATGGAACGTCGAAATTGAGGCAGGCAGCTTACAATGGCATCAAATATAACAAAAGTTGGTCTGGCCAGGATTTCCTGCTACGGGATGGAGTAGACAGTGAAGCCAGTCACTCAACACTGAGTGTTGGGTGGTGGTAAATAACCTGACTCAAAAGGAGCCAACAGCTTCAGGCATAGTTGGGTGTTCGTCCCTCAGTGGAGGAAATTCCATTGAAATCCAGCAGGCAACATCTGTTCTCCACGTTAGAGGCGGCCTTACTGAAACCTGGTAGTTAGGTGTAAAATCTTTTGGATGTGGCGAGCCAACATAATAATGATAGCCTATGTGACAGGTAGGAATGGATCAGGACAAAGAGCTCTTCTGAGCAACTAAAGTAAGTTTTTGAGAACCTAAAAATCTGAGGTCTGTTGATAACTGATGAGGGGGACAGAATACCCAGAGATTTTAAGAATGATCTTACGATGAAGAAATTGACATGAAAGAAGAATACTGACAAAAACAGGAATACCTACATAATTTTACAGTAGAAGTCCATTACAGCGAGAATTCACAACAGCAAAAAATTTACTCTTTATAGCGGATCGTTGTTACATCCGATTTTTTGTAGAAGTCTGAAAAAAAACCATACACCTTAAAATCAGTATGAAACTGCAATGAGTCTGTTCAAAACTTGCATTTTCACGGATAATATCCACACTATAGCTTATTTATTTTTTGAAATCCGATACTACGTGAAGGTGTATAATTTCTGAAAAAATTATATTACCGTATTTCTCCGAATCCAAGACAACCCCCACTTTCTCCTACATAAAAATTTAAATCAGGCTTAAAAAGTGCATTGTAAATGCCTTTCTTATACAGTACGCATTTTTAGACTGTTTGTAGGCGCCGAACACTGCTTTACTTATGCCGTATTATTTTGCGGCTGTACAATTCTTTATTTCAGCGGGTTTAATAACCATTAACTCAAAATTGGCATCATAATACCGAAGAGAACCCGTTGAAAATTTGCGACAATACCTCTTCAACGCATCTCTACGACGATCCATCAGGAAAATATTCTTGCTTACTATAAAACTGTTACTTTCACTCAGCATCAAATATAAGTGGCTGCTGCTACACGCACATCTCTCTGCCAGGTTCGGCCAACTTCAGCGGCTAGCAATGTATAGGCCTAACCGCGAACTTTGAAAGTGAACGAACGAGTTTATTGCATCGCGGTACCGGTATGGCAATTCCGCCCTTGCAATTTTTGAGCACATACCTCACAATTTCATCTTCGACTTCTTTAAAGCATCCTTGTTGCGTGCCACTGAATGCAATTTTTTCGAAAGAACGCATTTTTAAGCTCCCTTTGTCTTCATGATAATGCCGAATACTGGCTTTCGTTAGGCCTACGCAGTATTTTCTTGTGGCTGCACAACTATTATACATCTCCAAGTGTTTAATAGCCATCATGACATCGATGAGAACCTATTGAAAATTTGCCGGCAATACCTGTTCCATGTATCTTTACAACACTACGATCCATCACAAAAATATTCCTGCTGTCCATAAAACTTAATTTTACTAAGCGTCAGGTACAGTACACACGTTATAGCCTAACTCCGCTACTGAGTACCGTGGCCTTTCTAAGAATTCGAAGGCTGGCATGTTTTGATGCCATTCTGCAGATTTGAGAAGCGCTTTTGTAGAGGATAATAGAATGATATTCACTCTTCACTATTTCCCGAGATCCAATGTTATACAGACACTGTACAACCGGTCGCAGCGGCTAGCAAAGTATGATAAAGGGGCGGTCATTTATTGTCAACGAGTTTTGTATGTGTGTACGTGCGCAAGGGTGAAAAGAAACAGCGTGGTTTCTGCGGTATTTGCCAGAGGTATTCATTACTGTCAGGCAGCGAAGGCAAAACTACTATTTTTCTCATGAGATTCTGAGAAAAAAACGTCTTGGATTCGGAGAAATACGGTATCAATCCAGAGGCTTCTGTTGCAAACATTTCAGTTTTCTTCTTCAAATGGCGTCACCTAACCTAACCGTATATGTATCATGAAAACATATTTCAAATGCATGTAGAGAAATGATAACCTCCTCACTAAAAATTTACATGAGAATAGCCTCTCTGAAATTTAAGTAGACGCGAGAAAATATAAACTGTCCTCAAATCAGCGATATACTCTGCCATATCTTGTGGTGCATCACATTCTTACTTAATTTCAGTTCGTAACATTACAATTAAAAGATAGTTTACTTCAGCCTTTATTTTTAACAAGTTAACAACTCCTATCGGCCACATTATTTGCGCATTTATTACGAAAACGAGTTATCCTCTTTAATTTCAAGTTTTCTTTAGAGAACAGCAGTCGTCAGGTATTACTCATCGAATCCAACATCGCCTCCGAATGTTCACAAGAGAGCTCACAAATGCACATGCGAGAAAACTACACCGTACCGGAGATGACCTATCTCATTTTGTGGCAAACGTTTCAGTTTTGTTATTCAAACAGCGTCACCTATCCTAACTTAACTGTACTATATGTATGATGAACACAAACTTCAAGCGCCAGTAGATATAAATTATATAAATTGGCATGATAATAGCCTTTCCGCAATTTAACGAATGCAAGAAAATATAAACTAACCTCTGTAATCAATGATGCACTCTGCCATATCTTGAGGTGTATCCCATTCTTACTTAACTGCAGTATTTAGCTTTAAAATTAAGCGATCGTTTATTCAGCCTTTATCTTTAACTAGTTAACAACTGTTACCGGTCATGTTATTTACGCATTTATTACAGAAAAGTTTTCTCTTTCATTTTCATTTTTGTTTACAGAACAGCAGTCGACGGGTATTACTGACTCAGACGTTGCCTTCAAAAGTTGACGAGAAAGCTCACTAGTGGACATAGCGAGAAAACTATACCAAAGATGATCAATCGCATGCAGTATAATGACTGGGTGCATAAATATCGGTAACGAAAAATTTGTGCGTGCTTAATCGCTCGTAATAACGGAGGAGTCAGTGATAGCGCTGTCACTGTAACCGAAGGATAATACACAGTTTAATATATGAATTTTGAAGGGACAGACAAAAATTGACGTTATAACGGGGTTTTCGTTATATACCGTACCCGCTATAGGGGACTTCTACTATATTTAGTCCTACGTATTTACAAAATCATCCATACCATGTAGCGAGTCAAAAAGTTATTTTTATGGTTACTTTTGGGTTGACAAAAAGATTTTTGTGTAGTACAAGAGGAAATTCACACAGTGCTCATAATAAATACAATCACTGCTATTCTGTTCCAGGAATTAAACTTTTAATATCAGATATTATAACAATCTAGTAATACACGCACATAGACACACATGCACACATACTGAATTTACATACCAAAAAAACCACCCAATCTCTCATATCTACAGCAGGTGAATAACCTAAAAAACTAAGTCATGGTCATAATTTACAATGAAAAAGCATTATAAAGAGAAATATAGACAATATACACAAGACATATTAATCCAGCATGTAAAATACATATAAAACTCTCAAGGGCAGTAGTATGTATATTATATTTTATAAAGCAGCTTAAAAAGCAAATAAAAGTTGTAGAAATATTATAGTTAAAAGAAAATATTTTCATGGTACTACTTAAAAAAAACAAATCTATTAACACATTCGCTTCCATATCCGACCATGGTCGGATTAGGTTTCACGTGTGTAAAATACCATATCCGACCTTAGTCAGATTTTAATTTGCACTAACTTTTTAAATTCAGATGTACGTTAGATGACACAGTACATCAGTTTAATGGTAGATAAACATTTTACTCAAACTCAAGGTAATTTCCTGCGTTGTGGGATGGGTGATCTACCTAAACACATGCCAGTCCCGAGATCTCTGAAGTGCACAGTTGGAATTCAAGTGGCATTAAGAGATAAAACGAATAGTCATAATAAGTAAAAAAAAAGGAAATCGTACTTTATCACCTTGCGAAGGTATGTACAAATTTTCAGATTTTTAGGGTTTACTGTACAGGAGTGATACCAAGTTAAAGCTGCATTACTCTAGCAAGTCTCAGAGTGGCATCTAAAAAAATCACTGGGCTGCGGAGAGAACTGGGAGTGAATGTGTTAATAGGACTAGAAACGCTAAGGCACCTTCAATAACAAAACAACAGCAATGTTCAGTCATTAATACGGCACTGTGTTACTTGAATGTCCTAGTAAATTACTGTCCTGTGCAAATTAATTGGAATAAAGTTTTTTTTTACAATTTTCCAAAGGGTTGGCAACAGTGTACTATACATTGCTTATTCTCAGATCCTGCAATTTCTATGCATTGTTTCCTCCTTGAATAACAATTGCTCAATGCAACATTTTGTTAGGTTAAAAGTAAACTTGCATGCATACGTTGTATTTCTGAGGAGTTATGAGGTTACTTTGCAAGCTTCGTAATATCTGTCTTCAACGGATATGATTCCCAGGTGGCACAGTCCAATTGTTGTATTATCGCAGAATACTTGTGTGACTTGAAGACAAAGCTACCAAATTTTGTGTCAGTACAGGCACTGCAAATTGAATTAGCAGCACAAATAGAATGCCTCAATTTCATCGAAGAAAAAAAAAATTAAAAAAACCTGTGGCAGGAAAACAAAACCTATGCCAACTGATGACTGCTTTCTCCTCGAAATAGTAAATTGAATCCCAGGCTCTCACTGCTTTGGAGTTCATTGGTGAATTGGATGAAAGGGGAATAGATCTGCATACGACTAATCTTGGTCTTAAAACTTTTAGCGGATGGAAGTAAAGTCAGCAGATCTCCCAAGAAACACCTTCTAAAGGTAAAATGCATAGAAAACATCTCTTGGTAGCATATAGTAATTAAGATTGGACAACAGAACTCAAAGAAAATTCTTCTCTCTGTGACGAAAGCTACTTTCAACAGCAGCGACACGTTAGCTGAACGAAGAACGAGCCAACAAATTCCACACATTTGCAACAGACCATTAAACACCATATAAGACTATGTTTTGGGGTATTTCAGATATGAAAGTCCAGGACCATTAGTGACAGTAGATGGCATGATGGAAAGTGACCTGAACATCAAAATACTAGAGAGGAGAGTTCTTTGTAAGCTGCAGAAAAGGTCCAGGTGGCATTTATCAGGAAGACTTGCTTTACTGCCTCATTTTAAAGAAAGTGAAGAACAATCTAGTCCTATGGGCTATATGCAAAAGAAAGCTTTACTGTTCCACAAACTGGTGTGCGGCATGAAAATTAACTCTAAAATGTGCTCAACGCTTGCGAAATTTGTGTCAAATCATGTAATGCAACTAACAAAACAGAAAGGAGGATGTATAAGCCATCAAGAAAGATGGATGAATAAGTGCAAAACAGCATAAAATATGTGGGTTTCTGTCATGGTCCAATTAATCCGCACAGAACAGTAGATTCACAAAAATATCAACAAGTATGCAAACCACGAATGCAACAAGTAATAAGAAAAATAGGCAAGATGACCAAATTCATAACAATGAGTTGCATTTTCACTTGGAAAGATCCTTTCACGACTCCTAGTCATGATTTTTGAAAGATCCAATAAATCTTTATGTCTATCCATTTTAAATTTAAATTAAAACAGAATTTTTTTTTTAAGTATAATCTTTGTCACAGAAAGCAACAATGGTATGGAAAAACGTGGTCTACAATGCTGGACTTCAAGGAGTCCACTGAAATTCACCAGAAACATACCATATAAAAAATTTTGAAAACAAATTCTCTATACTTTTGATACTAAACAATAGTATATTAGTCATTTAACTTTCATCGTACACATTGTTATATTTCACAGAACCCACATATCAAGATTACCAGAAACCAGGCTAGTGAAACAGTTGTTCCACTATTCAACTACTTTTCGGGGAAAATTAAACCAAGAACACCTGGTTCAAGGAGCTCCAGAACGATTTAGAGGAGTTAGGTATAACAATGCAACAAACTGAAGGCAGAGAAGAGACTAGGATTCTGATGAACACAGACAAGAGATGAACTAATGTCATTTGAATGAAAACAATACACCATGACTAACAACGGGTAGCCAAGTCGCCAAAAATGGAAAGTTCTGTGAGCAGAAGAAGCTCAAAGCCAAATCTCTAGTTTATACTCCGAATGTATATGGACTGACTGAAGTGCTTCAATCTGGGCATGAAATATATTCATTAATTTAATAAAATTGTATATTACTGTGAAACAGAAATTTTTATATTTACACTGATTTTTTAAAAATCAAAACAATATATTTTTCGAAGTATATCGTCAAAGAAAGCAACAATGATATGGAAAAATGTGTTCTATGTTATACATCTGATTTATGCATGTAAAAGGAAGTATATTTTAAGAACAAGTTCAGGTCATTTCCCACCACATTAAAAAACCTTCCAGCAATATCCACCACTGACAAAATTGCTACTATTCTTCTGAATACTTACAAAAAATGAAAATGAGATCAAGAGGAAAAAAAAATAGCAAGCCAGAGTAAGTAACTTGTTTAAAAACGGATACTTCATAAAAATTCGTAGTTCAGTATCTCTCTAGTATAAAAGCTACCAATTTAATTTATGACAGTATTTTAACAGTGCCAAAAACAAAACAAAAAAAGTTTTAGCAGCTTCCAGTAGTAAAGTGGCTACACTTTTCTTTATAATGTTACCAAACAGATGAAAAACTAACTCATGGCAGTTTCAGTGGCCTCACAAAGGAATGAAATGCCTTCACTGCCACAGTTTTCTTCTGCATCTTAAATTGTGGAAATGATGAAAAACATTTTTATTTACAAATTCTATTACTTAAAAAGTAGTAATTCAAGATGCACCACAGAGAATTGTAATCCACCAGAAGCAAGTAGTATGTATAAAACTATATTGATAATATAAAATTCTTAAAATGTTAAATTTACTTGTTTCCTTGTGTAAAAAGTGCTAATATTTTGAATATTATCAAATTAATTTTTTTTTGTACAAGCAGTCAGTTCAGTTATTCTTAACATAACTGCCTCCACTATTAAACGCATTTAAAGTTTATTCACCTCTTTGTTGGAGTGTTCATTTTCCCATCTGTTGGGAAATTCTGAAACTCCTGTATCCACTGCTGAATTAAGAGGACCTAGGGTTTATTGTATTTTGACATATAGGCACTTTACAGCAGCACATTATCGCTCTGATGTAACCTTTCACTTGCCCGAACACAAAACTGTTTCTAGCACCTCCTTCAAAGACATACACCTTAAAGTTTCCAATTTCTTGTATTCTCTGTGAAGGGTTTCATAAAGATGACTTCAGAACCTCTTGTGTGTTGATTGTCATACTGGCTCACTGCAGCCTCAGAGAGCAAGTAGTGTCAGAATACATGGCCACTTCAATCACTGAAAATAACAAACTGTTGCTGAAAAAATATTTTACTGCTCTTTTATAACCAGTTCCTTGCACATCCTTGGAGGCATAAGAGACGCATCACCTCCAGCGTAGAAATGTGCTAAGCAGTTTGGCCCACGCCAATGACTTAGAATGGAATTGGCACACCACAGGCTGTGATGCCACAGTCTGAGGGCTATGGATGAACAGGTAACCTATATCAGAATCATATACAACACATCCGATATACTTGTTCATCTTAACATACTGCAAGGACTTCACACGCTGCTCTCCTGGATCATAAAGGTCGTCGCGGCCCCGCGTTGTGAACGAATCTCATCGGAGCGTTTCTCGTCACTTCTGGCCTGTCAAAAAAGAGAAGCGTATGAGTACAATTACAACACATGAAAAAAATTACACTTACGTCTTCTAGTGCCACGCGGCGATCTATCGGTCTCGTTTTTTCTTTTGCCTGCATCTTCAATTCCTGCTGCACGATGGCAGCATTAAGTAATACCACCAGAAAGATCGGAGCTTTCACTCTCTAGAAATATCAATAACATGCGATATCGATATCAGTGAAGTTTTATAAAAGCTTTCATTTGACGCATTGCAAGTTTCATGCGTGGTAGCCCTGCATTTTGCTGCTTTGTGTCACTTGCTCGTTATCTCGTGGGCTTGTGTATTTGTTTATTTACTTGGAGTAAAAGATGGATAAGTATATGAAAGATTATTAAAATGCACAATGTTTTAATATTGAGTGATTTTTTACAGAATAATTTATTGACTGACTAGTGTTCGAAGAAAAGATGAGGTTCTTGTGCATTAAATCTGCGTGTGCATAATTTTATAAAAATTGTAAGTCTCAAAAAGTACCGTCAAGAATTGCATAAAACTAAAGCTTTATGATAAAAAATACACTATAATAGTAAAAATTAGGTCAAATTTTGAAATTTAAGTTTTCCAAAAAATAAGACATTCGTACACTTTTAAATGAAGAAAATTAAACTCCACTGCTATTATAGTCATACACGTTCTTTATTCACCCATGTGCAATAAGAAAGAATAGGGATTTACCTCTTAAAATGTGAGTAGGAGAATGCTTTTCATTAGTGCGTGTATTTTCATTAAAATAGTCTTGGCATTCTTAGCACAACCACTACATTACAGCTGGCATCAAAAGGGTTCAGACGGATGTGGATGCCACAGACCTGCTTGCAGAAAAAAATGTTTTGGCACCAATGGCAGAATAGGCTGAAGGAAACAAAATCAGCAACTTCTACTTAACCCCTCAATATAAAATCCTGACTATACATTTTTTTTTTCATTTATACAAATATATAAAACCATGGATATATTGCATCCTGATAGGTCATTTCCCATTATATTGCTCCTGCCAGTTCGGGGTATTTATGACACTTTTCCATCTTCCTTTTCCTTCCACCATTCCTCTTCCACGATCTTGTCCCAGTGTAAACTTAGTCTTCTTATGCCGCACTTCGATTCAGTCCACCTTGTTCTAGGTCTTCCTCTTTCTCTCTTGCCCTCACACTTTGCCTCCAGCATCTGTCTTGGAATTTTGTTCTCCCCCATCCTCTTTACATGTCCAAACCACCTTAGTTTATTCTTTTCAACTCTCTCATTTAGCTTTCCTATTCCAACTTCCTTCGTATAATCTTCATTTCCCACTCTCTCTTTCCTTGTCTTTCCTATCATATTTCTTAGGAATTCCATCTTACTGACTTGAATTCTCACTGCTTGCTAGTCAAAGTCTCCACTGCATAAGTCAGTTTGGGTGCATAGTACATTTTGTACATTATCTCTTTACTTTTCCTTGGTACTTCTTTCCTCCCAACAAGTTTTCTTACACTTTGGTAGAGTGCATTACTCTGCTGTACCCTCCTGCTAATCCCCATGTCCAACATACACTTCGCATTAATTCACTTCCTAGGCCTTTCCCCTCTCGACATCATCATAGTCCTGCTTTCCTCTGTACTGATTTTCATGCCATACTTGCTCAGTTGTTTCATTCAGTACATCTAGTTGTTGTTGCACTTCTTTGCTGTCCTTTCCCCAGATCACATCTGTAAATAGCAGTATCTTAATCTCTTTATCCCTGTACCAGACGGTACACCTCTACGACGCAAGTTCAAATCTTGCGCCAATTGAAACTGCTCTACTGGAGAAACCCGGAACTTTAAAAACTGAACTAACTCAACGGTTTATCAGAAGATGTCACTGAGTGTTTTTGATTTGCTTTTGTTTTTCATTGATCAAGAAGTGTGGACATTCTCTAACAGATGTCTCTACCAAAAACTATGATAACACACTCTGGTGTAAAGGAATGAACCTTCCTGGAGAAATGTTGTATTCATAAGTTTTGTCTTTACTAAATTTTGTTCTGTGGTTTGTGGGTTGGCAACATTAATCCTTTCTTTCCACCTGTTTTGAATTTAGCCCATCAGTAATTGCTGCAATTAATTTCCCTCCAATCATAGCTTTCTTCTTCAAATTTCCATGTGTAATTCTTATCTACCAATAAAAATTGAGGGGGTGTGTCTACTCATTCCTGGAAGGTCTAATTTTCCACGAGGGTATAAAAACTGCTGATTTTCTTGTCTCCTGGCCATTCGTATAACATCTAACTCAGTGTGTGAATATGTAGCAGGGGGCGGGAAGCACCTCGTTCTTCAGACAGCAGTTCTTCAACAAGGTAATGGCCTTTTAACATCTTTATTCCTTGCCAGCTCAGCAGTCTAACTCTCGGGGAGGGTTCGAATCCTTCAATATGTAACCCATCTCTTTAAAACGTAAATTCCGTTTCAGTCTATGTAAAAACTACAAATCTCTTTTACTGTAAAGCGGGCATAGAGAGTGCTTTACCCTCTCGGGCTCCCCTTCATTTTGAAATTGAGGTGACTGCGTTTTCATTACCGTTCACGCCTCCAGTTCTTTCTGTATTTTGGGCCAGTAACTTAACCCGATTTTTTTTTCTTCTCTCTTCAGACGAAGGCCCTGTAGGTTCGGTACAAATACCCCTGTTTTTTGTATGCCTTGAGGGCAGTTAGTAGTAAGGTTTGTTGTGGCCTTTGATAGGCTTGTAAAAATCGAGAGCAGGTCAGCTCTTTCTGGTATTTTGGAAGGTGCCTCTAGGAGGCCTGACATTATTGACGTCAGAAAAGTTGGATGGCGCAGCCACGCGGTAGAATGTTGAAGCTGCAACATAGTGACTGGTGAGGTATATTTACATGGCGAAGCATTGACGTCGTGATGGAAACAGAAAGAAAATTGTCAAATTTGAGGAGGTACTGCTCTGTATAAGGTTGCAAATCGTATAAAACGGATGTGAAATCTGGTCACTACTTTCCTGTACAAAAAGTTCAGAGAGAAAGATGGGTTTTCGCGCTGTCAATTGGAAAACGCATTGCGCGATACATGACAGTGCGCAGTCTGCATTCTCGTGAAGACGACTTCTTCCCACAGCGTAGGTACCGGTACTGTTTATTGTACTCATTGATAGTTATTATCCCTAATTTGTATTCACAAAGATTTAGCTACATCAAAAATACTGATAAACTTGTAGCCTAATACTTCTGTGCCGCACATAGAATGTTATCCGCTCTTTGTAAACTTCTTCATATGTGTAACAGCAGACAGTAAATTAACTATCTACATGTGAGTAATATCTTTAACTGATAGTAATTAAGCACTGAATTTAAATTGCCTATATAATACTTCTATCAATGAAAGAAAATATGTAGTATTTTGCCGTCATAAATTAGCTTTTTTTGCTATTTGTTTTACGTTACACCGACACAGAGAGGTCTTATGGCGACGATGTGACGGGAAAGGTCTAGGAATGGGAAGGAAGCGGCCGTGGCCTTAATTAAGGTACAGCCCCAGCATTTGCCTGGTGAGAAAATGGGATACCACGGAAAACCATCTTCAGGGCTGCCGACAGTGGGGTTCGAACCCACTATCTCCCGGATGCGAGCTCACAGCTGCACGCTCCTAACCGCACGGCCAACTCGCCCGGTCATCATAAATTAGAAGCCAACACCTAATTATTTGGTAGAATTGGACAAAGCAAGTATTCTTCAACCCCAAACAGCTGTGACTGTAGAGGTTATAGTACTCTTAAATTATAATTTTCCAACTTTGCTCTGCATATTCTGTAGGTACTTATAATTTTTTTAATACTTATTATTGTCGGTTCTAAGTTCTAACTTTTGTGTTGATGGTAAAAATGGAAAAACATTTAAGTTTATGTGGGCTGTTCCAACACAAGCCTGTATAAAGCCTGGATTTATTTGCTTTACAACATTTACTTAGTAGAATTATTATTTTCTTTCTTCCCCAAGATTACAGTTTACAAAACAGGTAACTCCCCCGTCACCTGGCTAAGAATTTACTCCATAACCTCTAATAGTGGAAAATTACAGTAGCTTAACTGTTAAGGTGAATTAGCGTGTCAGCGGTAACATTTCTCTGACAAACCCGCTTTACATATACAGTTGCACTTCACATTTTCACCCCCTTGTTCAAGACAACATTAACTTTGTGCTGTTTTGAATCGATGTGGGATGATTGTAAACACAACCAGTTTCATCTTCTGTTTCAAACTTTTTACCTACACATATCAAGTAATTACGCTTGAATATTTCTTCCCCTTCCACTAATGGACGCATGAAATCTCCGACAACTCTCAACAGTTGCGCATACGACACCAAAGACATTTTGAACACTTAATAAATCCTACAGACGCACACCCGATCACTGTCGTGTTTACATCCCGTCACTATCTCGCCGCCATATTGGAAACAGCTGACGGTAAGCTCCTCCCCCGTTTCGGACGTCAATTAAGTGGGAGCAAGAGCTCCATGTTATGAAGGGCTTTTCTGCCCTTTGGTAAATTATGGGTGTGAGCCGAGAGCTCAGACTTTGCGGCTTGTAGCCCAGAATTTGTAAAGTTGCTGTGTACCTGATTTAACTGGTTCTTATTTGTTGTACGCTCAAAATTCTATGTTACCATTGTTAAGTTTTGAAAATATAACCTTTATTGAAATTTTAATTCATCGTACGAACTTGTAGTTAGACCCACTCCAGCCCGCACCTTCTTTCACCTCTGACTTGCACGGATAACTCCGTAACAATCCCAATAGGCTTCCTTTGTTTCCTTTACAATTTCGTCCATGACCATAATAAAAAATTAAAAAAAGGTGACAGCACACTCCCCTGTCTTAGTCCAGTCTTATGCCTAAACCATTCTGTCTTTCCAACCGGGGTCAGTTGTCCTGATTGCAGAGGTACCAACCTTTGAAGTCGGTTATCAGTAATCCCCATACCCCATATACCCACCTTCAGAAAATTGTCAAGTTAAATCCAAAGCATGCTACTGCCTTCTCGATAATGACACCTCATTTGCCCTTGCTAACAGCAATCTATTCTGACGTATTTCATATTACACAATACAATTTGCATATTACCAGTTTTGTCATAAAACATTCTAGCTTGTTTTGTACCCAGCAGCTGCTTTTCAGTGTAGGTTTGTTTTAAAGCATCCTTTCCCGTGTGATGACATTTTTGTCCTTTGAACCATAACCCATTTTACACTCAATGTCGGTCTGAACGGACCCGTTTTTTCATATCAACACTGATATTCTTCCACCGAGCTCGATAGCTGCAGTCGCTTAAGTTTCTAGTAATTGGGAGATAGTGGGTTCGAGCCCCACTGTCGGCAGCCCTGAAGATGGTTTTCCATTTTCACACCAGACAAATGCCGGGGCTGTACCTTAATTAAGGCCACGGCCGCTTCCTTCCAATTCCTAGGCCTTTCCTATCCCATCATCACCATAAGACATATCTGTGTCGGTGCAACGTAAAGCAAATAGCAGGGGGAAAAACAAAGATTTTCTTCCAGTGGGAGAGTTTCTGTCAGGTATAATTAATGCTGCAAATATGTTATTTAAAACATTACTTAGAGAAGAGCACAGTAGAGCTCCTTCTTTCACAAGGAATTTCACAATGCTCACGCTTAGTAAAATGAAGTAACGATCGAATAAGTATCGTTGCCAACTTTCAAGCACTGAAACAAGGAGGATTGAGCAATAATTCTCGAAGAGATTAGATATTTTTACTTTCCTTTCTTTCGTAGATTTTTTTTGTGATAATGCCACTTTTCCGTAATCATTCCTCCTTTGACTGTAATGCCATAATAGTGAGGTGAAATCCATAATAATTACAGACAATCCGTAATAGTTGGCACCTAGAAGCGTGAATATACTCTTTTTGGTTGTTTCTTAATATTTCCAGCAGACGTTAATGAAATCTTCCCTTTAGGTTTTTATTTTCAACAATACATGTCTGCCACCCAACCGCCAGTGAATGTTAGCGAATCGGTCAGCCTGTTCAGGCGGCTTTTGTTATTTATATAACTTTCAAAGTGTACCTCATGCATTCTATGACAATGAAGAATGACGAAGAGGTGGATATTACTGTAAATTTAGTGTGACTGATAGTTCTGAAGACCTTTGAGGAGGACAGTTCAGGAGAAGATCCTCATTTCAGGCATTGCCTTTCTTGTTCAACACGTAATTAGTGTCAAGAATCTTACTTGTCATCTATTAATTGCCGAGATGTTTTGTCTTTATTTTGCATGCAAGTTTAAAAATAGACTATTTAAACAAAATCACAAGTACACTCAGGATTTTAATAGGGCTGGGGCTCAGTTTTCTCCCCAGAAATTTGTCAGTCGGGTGACAGGAATGAGTAGCCAGGGGGGGAACACTACGGTAAAATTAATACAATAAAATTTCATCCCCCTCCACCCCCACCTTGACAGGCAAACATGAAATGGAGTACTGAACTATTTTAGTGATATCACAAGCAAGACAAGCGTTCTACAGCTCGTTTATAATCATGTAACACCGGGGCTTACCAGTGAGTTGCTGTGGAGTGCCATGCGGGTTTGCGGCGTCGTGCAGAATCGAGTGCTCGCATGCGATTACGCCCTAATTCAGACACCACTCTCCCATATGATCCTTGGCTCACGCACGACACTACGTGATGGCCGAGCTAAAGATTCAAACTGCGATGTCGCTGATGCAATTATGGTAATTATGGTTTATCATCTAAATTAACTCTTTTACAGTATTAACATTTATAATTTGGAGCACCTACTGACTCAAATATGTATTAATATTATGTAACTCAACACATCTACTGTAGGTTACATTAGCAAGCCGGTCTGCAAAAACGGCAGGGCAATTCTGTTAATGCTTTTTTTAACATAATATTAGTACTGGAATAGCCCACCTAGTGCCCATGATTGTTAAGGAGTCAAGTCTACCTGGTCTGACAACCGTGGTTAGCCAGTTTGAGTCCCGCTGGTCAAGGAGGGGAAGAAGGGGGGGGGAATCAGAATGTTGGCTGGCAGCGTAGGAGGGGTGGTGAAATGCAATTTCTAACCACCAGATTGCATGCCAAAAGCCTGTATTCAATCCCAAACCTCTCTGCAGTGTTCATATGGCGCGAGGACACGTGGAGCTGCCGATGGGGATTTGTCCATCAAATGGGGACATTAAGCCTTGAGCAAGCTCCTTACTGCTATTCGACAGGAGTTGGCTATGTGCCGGCACTGGGTTTCACTTTCTCACTTCCTACCATCGTACATTCATTTCACGCCATTGACTCCTCTGAAGACTGACATCAGGCAGAGTATCTGGTCATAAAAACTCTCCATAAAGATTTATCTTGCTTCATACCCAACCTCGTAAAGAAGCTGGTTACACAGACACAATATTAGTACCGCAATGGAACAAAGCCTTTGATAGGGCGAGCTCTAATACACCAGAAATGTGTGCAAGCTGGATACACCTTCTCTATTGAAACATATCAAGTATAGTCTGGTGTCCCTCTGGGATCTCCCCACCTCCTAAAATCACTGTTGATGCCCATCGAGGTTCAGCCCTCGATCCACTACTGTTCATCATATGCATGGACTAACGGCCAATATCTGGTCCCCTCATCCCTGGACGCTTTTGTATGCAGACAACACCGTACTCACTCAGGACACCCGTCTGACACTCCAAACATGGAAAGCTTTCTGCATCTAAGGACAAATGTTTCTTCCCACCGTCCAATACTTATTTTTATAGCTCGATTTTATGCATATACAACCATGTGTCGGCTTTAAAAAAATCATATGAAAATGAAAATCCACAGCCTGTTGCCAGTCATTCGACCAGGTCAGGAATGGAATGAATGAAGCCCCTATCTAACGGCGAGCTGCCGAAGCCTGTCGCACCCCTCTGGAGCAATGATTAATGAATGACAGATGAAATGAAATGGTAATGGAGTGTTACTGGAATGAAAGATGACAGGGAAAACCGGAGTACCCGGACAAAACCCTGTCCCACCTCCGCTTTGTCCAGCACAAATCTCACATGGAGTGACCGGGATTTGAACCACGGAACCCAGCGGTGAGAGGCTGGCATGCTGCCGCCTGAGCCAAGGAGGCTGTATAGTACAAATATTGGCATATGCAAAATAATGATAACAATAAAGGTGATAATGAAATTAAAATGCTTTTCCGTGGGGAATTAAAACAGTGACACGTCGTTGCTCGAACTGATACAATAGTTTGTTGCAGCATTAGTCTTTAAAGGGTAAGAGGTTTTTTTCTCTTCCTAATATAAAAATGTTGTTATACAATTTACATTCCATTAACTTATAATATGTACCAAGTCTTGAACAACTGGGAGATACTCCTTAAAATCACAACATTAGCTGAATATAATTCCTGGTTAAAAATAATATAGATGTTGGGAGTCGGTAATGAAAGGGAGTAAAAAACCTTGTGATAAATATCAATGCTGCAACGAAAAAATAAAATGCTTACCTCCCGGCCGGCCCTGTTATATTCCTCCTCCTGGCCGGGAAGCAAGCATTTTGTGTATGCCAATATTTGTATTTAATATATGTACATTTTTTTTAAGCTAAAGATGTTCTAAAATGGAATGAAACATGTTCTTATAATGTTTAGGTATAATTTAAGCTGACATGTTTGTATATGCATAAAAATTAGCCATAAAAATAAGTATTGGATCGGGGAGAAAATTCTTTGACCTAAGTCGTTAAAGCCAATATGGGATAACTGATAAGTTGTAGCTTTGTGCATCTCAATCCTCAAAAAGACAAAATATCTGGAAAACTGCCCTCAAATCAGAGGGACTACCAGCATCGATGGCCAAGTTTTGAAGAAAACCAAGGTTCAAATACCTCGGAGCTCTAATGACATCCTTAAACAAGTCCCATCCTGGACACCCAGATGAGAGTCTATAAAGTATGGTTAAAGAGGAGACAAGTCGCTCGAAATCTGACCAAAAAAGCCAGAACATCTAAAGGTAAAAAATTATAAAACAGTGGTGCACCCAGTAGCTCTCTACAGGACACAATGCTGATCTTTAACAAGAAAACAGGGACAGGCTCTTCACACGGCAGAGATGAAAATTGTGTGATGGTCCCTTGAATCGACTCACTTCAACCATGCAACCACGTGCATCAAAGGCTTGGCGTAACCCCAACTGTGGAGAAAGCAAGAGAGATATGACTGGTGGTACAGTCACGTCATGAGAAACTACGATTCTGTGGCCAAAAGAGTGCTCCAACTCAATCCTGGTTAGTCGACCATGTGGTAGACCGCTAAAGGGGTGGATGGATATCAAAAATGACCTGTGCAATGTGGATCTCAAACCCAAAAAAGTTCACAACAGAGCCTTGTGGAAGAGATAACAGAAAAACAGGCCCCGTGTAATAATGTTTATTGATGGCATAAAACAATGTTAGTAAGTTGCTAATATGTAACTAAGAAATTTTTACGTAAGGCATAAAGGAGAAGTTGGTCGTGTAAATATCAAATTATCTCGCACAGTATTATAGGACCAATACCGTAATTACTTGCATATTTGAACCCCCCGTTTTTTTCCCACTTTTGCAGCAAAAAAAAGAGTAAGGGAGTTCCAATATGCAATAAATTTTGTACAGTGAACACATGACTTCTAGGCTATAGAACTATAAATTGTACATGTAAACATTCTGCACTATTATTTAACAAACTTATGATTGTATTTGAATTATTGTAGTCTTGTCGCCAACTTCCCTATGGAAATCAACATATCAACTTCCCTGTTACTGCCGCGTAGTCATCCCACATGACGTCATCTTCACTTGTTATTTGTTTATAGCTTAGACTGTTGTTTCTTACTGCCCGACTCTATATACCGATTTTCATTAAATTCTGTTGACCCACTTTCTCGTGGCTCGGCGTTGATATGGACTTAGCAATAAAATTACAAATTCATGAATATCTGTGTTATCACAGCCCATACAGTAAAAATGTATAAGACATAAATGGTCGGAAATTTAATTCTATGTAACTTTGTACTTATAATACAAATATTTGAGGATTAAATTTTAGGCCTTCCCTTAAACTACCATTTCGCTCAGCGTGAATAGAATGATTCATAGCGTAAATCATAGTGGCTTATTCTCTGACTACGCATGCCAATTTTCATTAAGATAGGACCGCTAATAACAAATATTTGAAAATTAAATTTTAGGCCTTCCCCTAAACTACCATTTCTATCAGTGTAAATAAAATTATTCATAGTCTAGATTGTAGTGACTTATTCCCCGACTTTGCATACCGATTTTCATTATCTTTAGCCGAATTTCTAGCGATGCGTGTACAGACAGGCAGACAGACAGAAATTACGGAAAAGTAAAAAGTGCATTTCCTTGTTACTGTGAACATGACCGATACAGAAATACCATTCTTTTCAAATTCTGAGCAATGTACAGACAAAACTCTTATTATATATATATATATTTTCTTAAGAGCAGTTGCCTTAAATATGACAAAAACACATTATGTTAGTCGTGTAATATTTGAACAGATTCCGAAAATCCTGATCGCTAGAAAATAAAGCGGTCGTACTGTACTTACCCTCCTGCAATGTAGTTTTCATCATTTCAGTATTTTTCCGCCGAGTGAAACACATTCAGTCTACAGCATCACAGTTATCCGACATTTTCTGAGTGTAGCCTGTTAAGAATAGATTGGAAGAACTTGGAAAGTATCAGATTGGTTATCTGAGCGTTATCAGTCAGGACATTTAAATATTTCGTTAAACTTAGGGGCTGCAAATGACAAGAATGTTCCTGAGATATTTTCCCTTCACAGTTTATTTTGTGCTCCGTCTGTTAGGTCATTAGCCCAGAGGCTGGTTGTACCCTCAAATAGCACTACCGATTGAGACGCTAAAATGAGGAGTACTAGGCAAGATGAGGAGCGAAGTAGTAAATGTATTGTAGACGTAAGGAATTTACTCAAGGGAAAGGCAAATTTTCTTGAGAAATACTGTACCATAAAGCTCCCCGAACTTGATGCTTACTTAAACATTGTGAAACGCTGTCGCTAGCACAAGAAGATAAACAGAGTGTACATGTGATCTGGATTTCAATAGTTTTGCTAATTGCTAATTTGCTTGTTCTTGAAGCTGGACTCTTTATGACCGTATGTCCTTCCTGACATCAACCACATCAGGGGAGATAATGAGATGTAATGAATGACGTGATACTATATGATAGTATGATGAGGGTGCCGTGCTGAGTGGCTGAACCCAACTTGGGAGGTTCGATCCTGGCTCAGTCTGTTGGTATTTGAAGGTGCTCAAATACGTGAGCGTCGTGTCGGTAGATTTACTGAAACGTAAAAGAACTCATACGGGACAAAATCCCGGCACCTTGGCGTCTCCGAAAACGGTCAGAAGTAGTTAGTGGGACATAGAAACAGTATTATTATAATATTGTTATTATTAGGAATGGGGAGGGTAAAGCCCAGTGCCAACATAACCTACTGCTATTCGAATAGCACCAAGGGTTCTACTCAGGGCTTAGCATCGCCATCCGACGAATCACCATCAACAGTATCAACGCCCTCACTCCATATTAGCACGGCAGAGATTCGGGATTGAATCCAGGCTATTGGCACGCAATCTGGCCATTAGAAATTTATACCCCTACCTCTCCTACCGTGCCAGCCAACATTCTGATGTAAAAATATTTTCGACCAGCTGGATTCGAACCATCTAATCACAGTTTCGAACAACACTGACCTAACGCTTTAACGACCACAGCCATCACACACCACACGGACAATGAACGTATTACACCACTTGTGTACGAATATTTTTATGCTTCACATTACAGTATTCATGCCACCAAGAGTATTTTATATAATATTATAAGGAGACTGCAATTTAAGGTCTGTGGTCCCCGTTGTTAATGAGAAAAATGCCTGCTGCATAATATCTGAAGCAACCAGAATCATTGTTTCTAGCGAAATAGCATTATTTCGTGCAGCTGACGTTCAAAATGAAAACTTTGATAGAGGATAATCCTTGCTGTTCACTTATGAATTATAAATCCATCAAAAAAAAAAAAAAACCCTCCCTTACATCGGATTTTCCAAAATTGCAAACCTTTGTTGGAATGCAGCTTCTTTACCTCACTTGCACATCAAAATTATTTCCTATTTAATCAAAGACTTCAAATGAATTCTTCCATTTATCTAATGCTAATACTATGTTTTAATTTTAGTACTTTTCTATATAAGTACTGCAGTACTGGTAGTCAAAACTAACCCTTCTACTAGGAAAATCACAGATACATTAACAGAATGTCAAGAAGGCTGAATATAAACAGCAGTTTAAACCTACAATATAGAAGATTTAACTATGAACCAAATTTAAACTTGGTACAATGTTTAAACCAATGTAGGGGAAATGAATGTTAGTTTAAACTCAGACTCCAGATTAAAATTAACCTAGTTTAAGCTATTTGGAGAAAACGGCCCTAAGAGTGCGACCAGAAAATATATTACATACTATTTACCTTCAACAATGCACACATGTATCCCATTACTAATGTTTTCACAAAATATAACTTAAAAATAGCATTTAAAAACACATAACAGCACTAATATTTTACACATTGTCAAGACAATCAATAGCAACAACAAATACAACCAATCAGGAGTATACCGCATCAAGTGTAACAATTGTGAGACCAGCTATATTGGACGCACCGGAAGGAACTTTACTATTTCATATAACGAACACTTAAACGCTATAAAGCATAATCATTTTTTTCTGCAATAGGCCAGCACATCGAAGAATATAAACACAGGTTCACAAACATCGAAAATGACATGAAAATATTAAACATAAATCCCAAGGGCCACCTGCTCAATATAACAGAAGAGTTTTATATATCCTTAGATCAATATGCCAATCCCAATTTCAATATAAATGAAATTACAGAAAAAACTAATTTTATCTTCAATAAAGTCATGCCTGTCCTAAAAAATTACTACCTTAAAACAATTAATAAAGAAAACATAACACATGCCATAGAACCGTCGAACGACACACCCAGTTCCACCCCTACCTCCAAAATACCAACTCTCCCTTCCCCTCCTCTCACTCCCCTCACAACAGCAGACACAAGCCCAAGGCAAACGCGAAGTAGTACACGGCAAGCTCTCAGATTGAATGCAACCCAGCCACGACAACAATAGTAAGTACACATACATATCAGCACACACCCTCAGGCATTCGTTCAATTCATTACTTACACTTTATTTTATCTTTCATAGATAACTATAACACCAGCACGCATGTATAAATGAGGAAGGAGCCTCCACCATAAACTAATATTAAACCACTCATGAATGACCAGGACCACATCATTGCTTTTAACACATTGCTGACCGGATGCCTGAGCTTGTCACATACCCTGTGGATCGGACATTTTCCTACTAAGCATACCAGGGTGCACTTGATTATAAAAATGTACATAAATATTAAACCAGTTAAGATTTTATCTTTAAAGTTGGTATGAGTACTCTCCAATGCCCCTATTAGTAGTGGATCTGCCTTTACAAAACCATCTTCAGCGTCAATTCCTATCATCATTAATGTTTACATCGTTGTCGTCAGAGTCACTTGAATAAATCAGCACACTAGGTAAATTACAGCATGTAGAGGCTTGAATATCACTTCCACTATCACCCTCACATTCAGTTTCCACTAATTCATTATCACTATATCCACTTGAACGATCATCGGTATATAATTCTTCTAAAATATCCTCAGCTAACACCGTATTCCGTGGGCGCTCCATCTTGTCATTGACTGAACTGGCAGAAAGAAAGTCAATGTTTCGAAACTAAATCAAAGAATAAAAGAAGCTGTGAATTAAAAAAAAGTGGCAGATATACATCTACGATATATTCTACTCAATGTGCAAGTCCGAAATAGTTCAATATATGGTCAAGAGATGTCACAAGAAGACCGAAAACAATGTCGTGAATAAAACCGAGATTTCTCGGGACCCGTCACCTACCACTGGCGAGCGTCCTACGATATTTCTCGGGGCCCGTCACCCATGTGTTAAAAAACAAGACTCCACTTACAGCAGAGCTGCACATACCTACCTCTATCCACATACTCGGATCTTGTTAACAACAGAAGTGTTTTATTAATGTACACATGAAGACATCTTTTACCAAATAGGACATTTTAAGAGACCCACATCAATACCTACGATCACAAGCACCAATTGTTGCAGAACTATGGATAAAAACTCAAACATGGGAGTCAAATGAAGATATACGCAAGACACGCATATTCAAACCTATGAAGTGTTTTTACATATGTTATTTTAATGTGTTTATTGTATTTGTACATACGACTTAGATTTAAGCATTAGAATAGGTTGCATAGTCAAATTCCAAGTCTTAAAGAAGACAGTTTTATACCCACGTACCCTAAATGATAACACATTCAGTTTATATTTAGCCATGCCCAATTTGGACACATTCAGATATGTCGTTTCCTCACGGCATCTCCCTTTAGACAGAGTAATGACAATTGTTGCCTAACATATATGTAAAGGTACAAAACTATGTTCAGCAGATGAACTAACAATGAGAAGCCTCAGCACAACAATAAGCCGTGCCGGAGAACAAAAGGCAGATAAGAATAACGCCAGATGAGACTGAGCACAGCCTCCATGGACCAATCAAAGCCAAGACAGATCCAAAGAATACAACAGGTACGCCCATGCGCAAATACGAAACCAACATGGCGGCTACTCAAGCTGAGTATCAGCCACGGATAAGAAATAAATATATAGCTCTGCGCTGAGAACAAAACAAGGCGCACAATTAAAAAGACGAATACAACAGGTCGATCGACATACCATCCTTTTCTCCCCCCACACATCCCAACTCACATGCATACCACATTCACGCACACACAATGAGGGTATCAGGAAAATAAAACACGAACAGCCGTTCAGATTTCGTAGTCAAATACAAACCATAAATTATGACTCCACGGTCATTACCAGCGGGTATCACGTACTCAAATGTATGCGTGCGGCGTGCAATTATACGTAAGGTCAGAATTGAACATTACTTTATTCACATCAATGGCATGTTGCGCCTCGTACAACCTGGATTGTACCTCCTGTGGTCGAGACGAGGGGCACATCATGAAGATCACGCAGTATTAAAGCACGCAGTGGACCAAATCATAACAACAGAGACCCTTTTTCAATTATCACCACAAGACCACAAACATATTCATTCAAAGCACATCGTACGACAGAGCGGAAAGATGTATGCCATCGACTGTAACATTCGGGAATGACTCGTCACCAAATTTAAATACAAACAAAACTATCACATACCTGTGATTATCAATGGAAAAATTGAATAGCAGTTAGCGTGAAAGGTCCAGGCTTGAACACATTAAATGAATATTTAAAGCATAAAAATGCCACACCAAACATAGCGGCAGCCATTGTTAGTATCCGCTACACATAGAACAGAAGAAGAACTTCACAGAGTAAAAATTATCGCTCTAGCAAAACGAACGACCTCACAGATACAAACATAGCGTGTGCTGCTCCCTACTGGACGTCATTAGACTGACACATGTAAACATTGAAAGACAAAGCTGGAGGAAGCCATTTGCATAATGAAATGTCAAATAATGGAACATGCGACAAGCATGGTTCAACGAGCACCTCCCGCTTCTTAAAACACATAAGGAAATTTTGTTTTACGTTCAGACTCAGCGTATCTTGGTCATAGAAGCTACAAATCCCAGCTATTCCTTCTTCAATCACCAACCAGTGAGGCAATCAGAAGTAATACTAAACTCATCCATGTGTACGCAGCATTGACTATGATCAATATCATCCATATATATTTATATAGTTGGAAACTTAGTGAAAATCTCCACTCGAGCTTGAGGGTGTGAGTTCAACTCAAACTCGAGCCATAAAAGGAGCTAAACAAAAACTTGAAAACTGAGCACTTACACAGCCCACGTAATAATACGCATTTGTTAATTGTATGAGAAGGCCTGGAGCCCTATCCTCACCATACTTCATTTATCATCATCATACACATCATGAATTTCTATTACACAAGTATAGAGACAAGTAATTCCCATCAATACATCTACTTTGAATTTAAAAAAAAAAAAAAGGATAAGAGTTTCTTACCTCACATATGGATGGGATCCCACAAGCCTTGTCCGTTCTCTAGACAGTTCAGTTTTCACCACACCTGGAAACAAAAGTAAGCATGTTGTCAAGTACCCTTATCACAAAATTAACACAACTAAGATTAACAACAGGTTTTGCTACATGGAAGAAGTACTTGTTCATTTAACAAAGAAAATAACTATACGACTTTTGCTTGCAAAAAAAAAAAACCCTAGATGAAGCAGTGCTAAATAATATGATGGCAGACATACTTGGGCAGGTTTTACATGTTTAAGTTTAAACAAATCTACCGTATCATTAAAGAAATAGGTGAAGTATTATACTGTACATAATTGATAAGCTGGAATATGGAGTGCCATGTCACCAAATTTTCTATATTTGTTTACACAAATGTACCGTCAGTTAAAAAAAACTAAATTTAAAATAAAAATATATATAAAGTGCACTCTCGATAATTCGCGGTAATTAATGCACGCACTTCCGCGAATTATCGAAATACGCAAATTATCAGCAGTCATTTTTAAGCCTGGTAAAAACAAAACCATAGGTTAAAATAATGAAATGTATTTTATGAACAAGCAGAAAAAAATCGTAACACTTCGCATTGTAAGACACACTAGAGAAAAATTACAAAATGCCATTTGGATTATGCCAACATTCGTATCTTAACAGGAAAAAAAATCGGTCGTCACTTTTTGTTTCTTAGACAATTGTTCATTTTTTCTAATTTTGGATCGTACACTTCTCAAGGAAACAATATCTGAAAATGAAAATTCATCTCTATTTTGTATGCAAGAGATAAGTGTGTTTATAGACACACTAGCTTGGCTGTGGGAAACTTCCGGAGTTTCCATTGCATCACTCCTACACTCTACATTATCTGAATCTCCATCTACCTCACCAACCGTCCAATTCCGTACAATATCCTCCTCACTTTCATGTCTGAAACCATAATCGTCCTTATCGACATCTAACCACTCAATGTCACTTTCTTCCGCATCTTGGCATTTATCCAGACTTTTCAGTAAGGATATCATCGTAGCGAGACTACATTGCCCGTTCAAAATATCATCACTGAAGCCAGAACAGATTTCCATGATCGTGCGAGCGTAGTTGCGGTAATTTTGTCGTATCATCCAACAAACTGAAGTCCTTCCAAAATGTTGGAATATCGATGCCTTCCTCAACCAATTGCAGTAACAGATGACCTGTAGTTCTTCTTTAAAACAGCAATAACACCTTGGTCCATAGGTTGGAGAATAGAAGTTACATTAGGGGGAAGGTATTTCACGTAAATATCACCTTCTTTTAAGTTCACTTTCGTGTGGATGAGAAGACACATTGTTAATCAAGAGCACTGCTTTGATTGGCAGTGACTGCTTAATTAGGTAGGCTGTCACTTGTTTCACAAAATGATTGTGAAACCAGTCCTTAAATATCTGTGTGACCATCCATGCTGCCTTTTGATGGTAGTACTGCAAAGGTACATTCTCTCGTTTACAACAACGGGGTTTTCTGAATTTCCCTATCGCTAATAATTCTAATTTATGATCACCACTTGCGTTAGCACACACCATAATGGTTATTCTTTCCTTGGATGTTTTGCGGCCTGGGGCTTGCTGTGCTTGTTGCATCAGTAATGTTCGGGACGGTAAACATTTCCAATACAACCCTGTTTCGTTTGCATTGTAAAGTTGTCTAAGGTCAACTGTTCTTTTTCAATGAATGATTAAAATTCCTGTGTGAACTGTTCAGCAGCACCCGTGTCTGCACTGAGACTCTCTCTGTGAATAGCAATTTCTCGTATTCCGTAGCGTTTCTTAAACAGCGTAAGCCAGCCAAAAGATGCTTTAAAAATGTCCTCTAAGCCAAGAGCATCATGAAAATGTTTTGCTTGCTCAGCACACACATTGGACCGGACACAGGAATACCTTACATTACAAACCATCACTCTCATTTTTGTTCCGTATTGAAAACAGCACTCGCTTAGTTTATAAAAGGAGTATATTTATTACCCCACCTATTCAATACAATATCACGTTATGCGGTTAAGTAAACATAGAAATTCTAAATTTTAATGGGACATGTTTTGCCCTTCTTTTATTGGGCATCATCAGCCTTATTGAATTTTAAAACAAGCATTGTTTAGAGGAAACTGACCAATATTTTTTAGTGCCGGTTTGCAAAAAAATAAACAAAATTCAACCTCAATGTTTCAACCATTCTAGTTTATTGAAGACTTGTGTTGACAACTGCCACAAGCAAGTATTAGCTCGAATTTTCTTACGAAGAGGATCCACTTCAGTGTCAGATGTGCTGTTTTTAGAATTTTATATGACAAATTTTCTTTTGGAGAAAGATTTAAAATTTGTTTACAATGATTTTAACATGTATTGTATATGTTATGTCTCAACATCATGTTTTATAACTTTTTTTTTTTTTTTTTTTTTGCTAGGGGCTTTACGTCGCACCGACACAGATAGGTCTTATGGCGACGATGGGATAGGAAAGGCCTAGGAGTTGGAAGGAAGCGGCCATGGCCTTAATTAAGGTACAGCATTTGCCTGGTGTGAAAATGGGAAACCACGGAAAACCATCTTCAGGGCTGCCGATAGTGGGATTCGAACCTACTATCTCCCGGATGCAAGCTCACAGCCATGCGCCTCTACGCGCACGGCCAACTCGCCCGGTGTTTTATAACTACTATTCATTAGTGTCATTACCTTAAGAACTCACAGTTCAATTTTTATAAATTATAAATGTCAATATCCTCTAAACAATGCTTGTTTCAAGATTAAATAAGGCTGATGATGCCCAATAAAATAAAATAAAAAGGGCAAAACATGTCCCCTTAAAATTTAGAATTTTTATGTTTATTTAACCACATAACGTGGTATCAATTGTGTTGAATAGGTGGGGTAATAAATGTACTACTATTGTGAACTAAGCGAGATCACAGGAATACCTTCTGCTCATTTTTTATTAAACCACCATATCATGGCTTCGACTAGATTTGCATAGTCAGATGTTCTCACTGATTTCCGGGACGAACGATCACAATTAACAGAAAATTTTATGAGGGTTTCCTTTTGCTTTTTCATGTCTCTCACTGTTTCACCCACACCAAACTCGCAGGCTAACTTGGACGATGCCTCGCCTTTCTCCAGTATTTCTATAATTTTCAGTTTTTTCACTGACGGTTAACATTTTATATTTCATTTTTCGACCACTCATATTGAAAACTCTTACTTCTGACTTATTCCAAACTTCGAAAAGACTTCTGCACTCCATTCACACTTCTCGAGTACAGTAGCCTATAATACACTCGCTACCGACGCACTTACCCTTCACTTGGCTTACAGTTCAGCGACCTTGGGCTGTGGGGAAAGGGAGGGTAAATTCCGAGTGCATTCCTCTTTCATTGTCTCTGCTTCCAAGATTACGGTAATCTGTGCTGTGCCACGCGCAGCAACATGCTGAATGTTTCCAAGTGTGCAGCATTCTGGCAGCAGTGTGCATATAGGCCTACTGCTACATTGTAGAGAAACAAAGTCCAGTCTCCTCAAATATCAATGATTTCGTCTCCACGCATCGCATTAAAACTCTTTTAAACTAGGCAGAGATAATTTTACTCAGCGTGATGATTAGTGGGTGTAAGAATTAATACTTTAAAAAACAACTCTCCGAGGCCCGCGAATTAACCGCAAAGCAAATTATCCGCCCGTGAATTATCGGGAGTGCACTGTATACATAAACATTAAGCATATTAAAAAACAGAGATATAAGAATTGTCAATTTATCCAAAATGCAGCATGCAAAGTTTCAGCTGTATAAGAGCTATACCGTTTAAAATACAGAGTACTCCCAAAACTTTGCGCATGGATGATAAACTCTTGTTAATTTGCAGGTCTCAAAGAGCAAGTGGTCATTCCTACAGCAACTGTTAGCAGTAAAATGATCTCTGCATTGTTTAAAGAAATTTTAATGTGAATAGACGTGTGGAAGTTAAAAATATAGCGAGCTGAAAAGACTGGACTTAGTTGCTCTGTGGTGTAACAGTAGGCCTTGCACAGTGCTTGGAAACATACGGGCATGTTGCTGCGGGTCATATGGCATAAGTTCCCTTTACCTTCTTTCAAGCTGAGACAACATAAGAGGAATGCACTTTCACCCAAAAACGACCCTTTTTCCCTTCCCAACAGCTATGATTCCCTACATTGAGTTGTAAAGGGTAGGTCCACTAGAGATCCACGGACAGTGCTGAACATGAGGATCCAAATGATGTCAAGTATGGAAGTGATCCAACGAGAGTCGCAAAAGTTTCCCGCAGCAGAGCTAGTGCACACACGCACGCACACACGCACACCTTATATAAAAAATCACAATGACTTTTTGTCCTCAAATATAGTTTTCTTCAGAAAATTTACGATCAAAAAGCGAACAATCCACATTGAATTTTGTACAGTAATTGACCTCTAGTTTGTCTTACAATGTAACATGTATGCCTAATTTGAAACCTACTTTTAAAAGTCAGCTAATAACTGAACATTTGACTGAAAATTTAAGATTACAGAATTTCTTCATTTATAATGCTGGTAACAATGAGAGGTCTTCTTTGAGAACTTTAACCTTAGCATGTTGAAAAGTTAGATGTATAAATTTTCATTACAACTGAATCAGTATGTCTGATGGCAGGAGCAATCTGATATGTACAGTTGTCCAGTCTTCAAATTCAAAGTAGAGTCAGAAATCTAATACAGACCAATCACGTAATTCTGATGAATTAATACATATTGATACAATTCTTCATGGAAATACACTCTACACCAGGACAAGTATAACAAATCTGTACAAACACTTACCAGTGGCAGGTCTGTATGTTACAGGCGGACGAGCTAGAGGTTTGTTGAACGGTTTCGATGCCACGGTGCCCATTTTCACCAACAATCGTGGTGGAAGGTTTGGCCTGTAGATTGGTTTATTTTCCTTGTTCATATTTTTCTTTACATCCAAGCTAACAGGAGTATTCTTAGGAACATCCACAGCCCCTGCAAAAATTAAGTGGAACAATACTGACGCATGTATAAAATAGTTTTAAAAATCGCGTAAAATATAACGTCAATTGAAACAGGTCCAGTAATCAGAACAGAGGCCTCAAAGTCACACATTTGTTTAGGTTATATTGGTTATTTTCAAAAGCAGAACGACAAAATTATGAACCCCCTCTTAAGAACAAAGAAAAGCAAGACCCTGGTGATATCAAGAGGAGAAAGACAATGGAAAAGCATTATGAAAACTGTTGGTCAGAGCCTTGAAATTGTTGATAGTTCCAAATACTTTTTTTTTTCAAGTTGCTTTACATCACACAAACACAGATAGGTCTTACGGTGATGACAGAATAGGAAAGGGCTAGGAGTGGGACAGAAGCACCCATGGCCTTAAGATACAGCCCCTGAATTTGCCTGGTGTGAAAATGGGAAACCACAGAAAACCATTTTCAGGGCTGCGATAGTGGGATTCGAACCTACTATCTCCCGGATGCAAGCTCACAGCCGCGTGCCTCTACGCGCACGGCCAACTCGCCCGGTAATGAGCACTTTTCGAAACTGTGTCCTGGTAAATGTCAACAAAAATTTTGCTGGGCTCAACGCACATGACTTACATTCATACTCACTTCACAATGACTCTAGGGCAAAATCCAAGTTTGAATTCTACAGCATTTCGGAAAAACCAGGTAAGTCCACTTTTGGTCAAAAATGAGTTAAGTGCACCAGGTGATCCCTTATGATACTCGCATTGTGTAAAAACGGGTAAGTGATCTTGTGAAAAAAGGCGCCATTATTGCGCATTTAATTTTCGAGGTAAGTCGGTAAGTATGCATTTGTATGGGTAAGTCAACTTACTTGATTTTGATCAGAGGAAGTTGCGATTAAGGAAAAAACACGTAAGTCTAGTTAAATTATTTTGACCCTTACGAATCATTATTGTAGTGGCTGTTAAAATCAGGTAAGTCTACTTGCATGATTTGTTGAACTACAAAGCATTAAGTAATGACTAATAACAAACGGAAATCAAAATACATATTGATATTATAACTGAACAGTCGAGGGAATAGACAGTTAAATGTTCATGTTAAATCCATTCACGGACTTTACAGAACTATGTACGGTACTTCATATCCCTTTCAGACCGTGTACGCACAATTGTGCGGGTTTGCATTTTAGTTATCCCTGACCGTATTTGATGTTTTTTGGGCGCTAGACCGGACTGCAGTGATTGTGCGGGACACGTGGCGTGTATTTCAATTGCTTTTAGTATGCGCTTGACCTCCAGGGCGAAGGAAGAAGAGTTTAAAAAGCACAGCTGATCGGCGAGATGGCAGGAAGCAGTAGTGCCAAAAGTAAGTATTTATTTATTGCGTTTATATTAATCTAGAAACTTTACTGAATACCGGAATATATTCAATGAAGTGTGTACATTGGTTAGTGAACGTAAATTTTGAAGATACATCATCGTATGTGATACGAGGTTTTGAATTTTGATACGCACAATTGTGTGCGTCCTGTTTTTCGGATGTTAGTTTTTATTTTGCAAAATAAACTATCAATATGTGTATTGAGGAGCATTTTAGTCAGTTTTTGACACACACAAAAAAATTCACACCTCCAGTTTTCTTTCAGGTCTGAAAGGGTTAAAAGAATTCCATTATAGTACTTGCTTTAATAACATGCATTGTCGATTTACCTCGCATTTTAATAATGACACTGGCTTATGTGTAGGTATTTGTAGTTCCCTTGTTAACATGGAAGGGTGTGAAAATATGCTTAGTCGTGGACAACGATTAGTTTATTTGGCTAAAAGAACATTAAATTCATGTTCTGATGGAGTGAATATGGAAGTACGGATTGAGAACCCAGAAGAAAATGGTGGTGGAAACCAAAATGGTGAGTTTTTTAAATGTTATTGTTATTATACTATGACTAGTGTTAATATATTAATCATATTTCAAATCACATTATTAATATTTATTACACATTTTATTTTAGATTCTTCTACACTAGCCTCAGTACCATAGGCTAAATCCAATAATACCAATGCGAGAATGAGTGAAGAGCATCAAAAATATGTGCTGATTGACCAAGGTAGATTGTTATTATTAATGTAATATTCTAGAAATTGCTCACATGTTATTACTTCAAATCCACCAACTTAACTTAGCAATAAATTGTTAATAAAATGGAGAAATATCATGGATAGCCAAATTAAGGTATTGTAACACCGAATTCCTGGCTCTACCGATCTTTCGTAATTCCTCAAGTTTCTTGCTAGGATTTTATAAACAGAACTTTTTTTCTTAGAAAAGAAACAAAATGCCAAGTGTATTCATGACTGTCGTATTATTATTTTACAGATTTGCCAGTTTTGGAGTCAATGGTGTTATTAGAACTAGAATGTTTGGAAAATGAGGACGGAGACACTGCCTTTAATTTGGATGAGAGTGCGAAGGATCCAGATTTTGTCCCTGAGAGTGCCATTGAAGTTTCCAGTTACCCTGATGACAATTCAGCCATAAGTAACAGCAGTTCAAGCTTACAGAAAGCAGAAAATCGTATGGTTAAACGTGCTCCACGAAAAGACCGATACATCAAGATATCAAAGGAGACTCAACAAAGAAATAAGGGATTAGCTTATGAAACAAGTAAAGGGAAGAGTCAAGGGAAATCTAGAGAGTGTGCTTGTAAGTACAATATCATCTTGTAAGGCAAAAGTCATCAAATGTGCATAGAATGCCTTCAGCGAACATTAGGAGAGACTACAGGTTTCATAGAAAGGGTCACGAAGAAAAAAAACGGACCTCATCGACGGGAATAGTGCCTGGTGATGAAGAGGAAAGGCAACACCCCCAAATAAAAGATCATACAGTGAACTGGAAATTGTGAAAAATCACATGACTTTTCCAAGCTATGAAAGTCACTATTGTCGACAGAGGACCACAAAAAAGTTCCTATCCCCAGACGTGAGCATTAGTAAGATGTACGATTTGTATAAACAGTGTACAGATAATCCAGTGTCCTTGAGTATCTATACTAAATGCTTCCATAAGTTGGATCTGACTTTAAGAAACCTAAACAAGACACATGTCACAAGTGTGATTTAATCAACATGAAAATGAACACATTGTCTAGGGACGCTAAAGAAGAGTTTACCAAAGAACGTAATGCCCACCACAGGGCTGCAAAGGCAGCTTATAATGCAAAACACCAGGACAAAGAGACAGCCCTATTGGATAAAAGGAAAGAATTTTTGCCTTTGAACTTCAGCAATGTCTTCCCACGCCCTTTCTGACTACTTCAGTATCATTCTACAAATGGCAATTATGGACATTTAACCTGACCCTACATGACTTGAAGACAAACAAAGCAACGTGTTTCATGTGGGATGAAAGTGTTTCTGGCACAGGTGGAAATCAAATTTCTTCCTGTATATCAGTTCATTTCCCAATTGCCTGACAATATTCAATCTGTAGTATTTTATTCAGACTGTTGTGATGGGCATAATAGAAACTGCATTGTAGCTGCAACGTTCGCGTATGTTATGCAGACGAATAACCGCATACAAGAAATACACCACAAATTCCTGGCAAGTAGACATACCCACATGAATTGCGATGCAGATCATGCAATAATTGAGAAGGAAAAGAAGAAAACTGCGATGAAGAACAACCACCCGAATGACTGGTACCAGTTGGTGAGGTCATGAAGACACAAAAATCCCTTTGATGTGTTCGTTATGGAACGAAGACATTTTCTGGATTTCTCAACCCTTCTGAAGACAACGGGCCCATTTCAAATGAAGAAGGTTGATACTGAGAGATATAAATTTTTATGGCACTCAGCACATAGGCTGAAGTATGTTAGGAAACCAGTAAGTACCATTTTCACCGGGCGAGTTGGTCGTGCGCGTAGAGGCGCGCGGCTGTGAGCTTGCATCCGGGAGATCGTGGGTTCGAGCCCCACTGTCGGCAGCCCTGAAGATGGTTTTCCGTGGTTTCCCATTTTCACACCAGGCAAATGCTGGGGCTGTACCTTAATTAAGGCCACGGCCGCTTCCTTCCAACTCTTAGGCCTTTCCCATCCCATCGTCGCCATAAGACCTATCTGTGTCGGCGCGACGTAAAGCAACTAGCAAAAAAAGTACCATTTTCTTCAAAGACACCTTCAATGAGAATGTAAATTTCTGAGAACTGTCTCTTCAAAGACGAGAAAGAATATCTTTACCAACTGCTCTACCACTTATCCATGCAGGCCCAGTACCGAAAAGCAGAGAGAAGAAGAAAGATGTTCTGGACCTCCTTACTGTCATTGACAGCATATTTCATGATTTTTATAAGAATCTGTCAGTTGCTGCCATTCCTACAAGTGATCCAGATCTCGAAAAAGTTGATGCTGATGCATGAGAGGAACTTTCAGAAGTGCAATGGCTTGGATGTTTCCACTATTTTTATTGTAAATATCCTTTTTTTCATATTCTTTCAACAAAATTGTTTGAATAAATTAGTATGTGGTAGTCTTAAAAGTGAAAGTTCAAAACAGAGTAAGTTTTCTTTTTTGCCAGTCATTAGTCGGTAAAAACCGTGTAAGTCACTTTGTGGCCCGATGGTATACATATATTTATTTTCACAGTATCCCACTGAAAGAAGGCATCAAGATAACCGTATTTTACAAATTTTATTCCTATGCTTCAATATGCTGATTTTAGGCATATTTCCAAAGATGTTCAAAATAACAAAAACTATCCCCTGTTTAAAAATAAGGATTTTTTATTTTCTATTTACTTTACATCGCACTGACACAGATAGGTCTTATGGCAACGATGGGACAGGAAAGGCCTAGAAGTTGGAAGGAAGCGGCCGTGGCCTTAAGTAAGGTACAGCCCCAGCATTTGCCTGGTGTGCAAATGGGAAACCACAGAAAACCATCTTCAGGGCTGCCGACAGTGGAATTCGAACCCACTATCTCCCAGATACAAGCTCACAGCCACCTGTAACCGCCCTTGACCGCATGGCCAACTCGCCTGGTAAAAGTAAGGATAAAAATGACCCATCTGGATATAGACCAGTTACACTAATTTCAACTTTACGTAAAGTAATTGAGGCAGTTGTGAAAAACCAGATGAATTTGTACTTTGAAAAAAATATTTTTTTCAATTCCTCACAATTTGGTTTTATGTCAGGCAAATCTACTATTCAAGCAGTAGAGAACCTAGCAAATGAAATATTAGTTGCTTTTGAAAAAAAGAAAGCAGTATGTACTCCCCTGGTAGATCTAAGTACAGTAGAAGTCTGTTATAACGAGAATTCATAACAGCGAAAAATGTACTTGCTATAACGGATTGTCGTTATATCCGATTTTTGTATAAAAGTCGGAAAACCCTTCATGCACTTTAAAATCAGTATGAAACAGCAATCAGTTTGTTCAAAACTTGCGTTTCCGCAGATGATATCCATACTACGGCTTACGTGTTTGTTATTTTTCGTAATCCGATACTACGTGAAAGTGTATGTTTAATTTCATTCTGAAAAAAATTTAGTAGGGAATTTCTCCAAATCCAAGATGAACCCCACTTTTTCCTTCAAAAAATTGGAATCAGGCTCAAAAAAGGAGTTTGTAAAATCATATGAATGCCTTGTTGTACAGTAAGCCTACGCATTTTTAGACTATTTTTAGACGCCTAACATTGACTTTCGTCACGCCGTATTTCATTTTTTTTTGCGGCTGCACAATTATTCTTTATTTCCGTGGGTTTAAGGACCATTAACTTAACATTGGCATCATAGTACCGAAGAGAACTCGTTGAAAATTTTCCGGCAATACCGATTCCATCCATCTCTACAATACAACAATCCGTCAGGAAATTATTCATGCTGTCTATAAAACTTACTTTTACGCAGCGTCAGATATAACCGGCTACCGCTACACGCACGTCTCGCTTGTCGGGTTTGGCCAAATTCAGCGGCTAGCAATGTATAGGCCTATCGCGAACGTTGTAAGTACAGAACGAGTTTATTGCGCCACGGTACGGCTATTCCGCCCTTGTGTTTTTCGTGCACATACCTCGCAATTTCATCTTCGACTTCTTTAAAGCGTCCCTGTTGCGGGCCACTGAATGCATTCTTTGTACAGTACGCATTTTTAAAACTCTGTCTTCATGCTAACGCCAGATATTGGCTTTAGTTAGGCCTATGCTGTATTTTCTTGCGGCTGCACAATTATTCTACATTTCCGAGTGTTTAATAAACATTAACTTAAAACTGGCATCCTAATATCGACTAGAACCCACTGAAAATTCGCCGACAATACCTTTTCCACGTATCTTTACAATACGACTATCCATCACGAAAATACTCCTGCTGACTAGAAACCTTAATTTTACTAAGCGTTAAGTACAATAGACGCGTTATGACTCTGCCACTGAGTAGCCATGGCTTTTCTAAGAATTCGAAGGGTCGCATGTTTTGATACCATTCTGCAGGCACTGTACACTCTAGAACCGGTAGCGATGTGTAGTAAAGAGGCGGTCGTTTATTGTCAACTAGTTCTGTGCGCGTGTGAAAAGAAGCAGCGTGGTTACTGCAGTAGTTGCCAGTGGTATCCATTAACTTACTGTTAGGCCGCAAATGCAACAACCCTTGAGTTTTCGCATGAGATTCTGAGAAAAAAAGTCTTGGATTCGGAGAAATACGACATCACTCCAGAGATTTCTGTGGCAAACACCTCAGCTTTCCTCTTCAAACAGCATCACCTAACCTAACCATATATGTAGCCTATCATGAAAACATATTTGAAATGCATGTAGAGAAATAACCTCCTCACGAAATTTTACATGTAAATAGCCGTAAGTAGACGCGAGAACATATGAAATATTCTCTGAAATCAGTGATGTACTCTGCCATATCTTGAGATGTATCACATTCTTACTTAATTTCCGTATATAACATTCAAATTAAGATATCGTTTACTTCAGTCTTTATTTTTAACGAGTTAACAACTGCTATCTGCCACGTTATTTACGCATTTGTTACGAAAACGTGTTATCCTCTTTCATTTCGAATCTTCTTTAGAGAACAGCAGTCGATGGGTATTACTAATCAACTCCAACATCGCCTTTGAATGTCAACGAGATAGCTCGCTAATGCACAAAGTGAGAAAACTATAACGTACCAAAGATGATCGACCGCATTTTGTTGCAAACGTTTCAGTTTTCTTATTCAAACAGCGTCACACATCCTATACGTATGATGAAAACACACTTCAAGCGCCAGTAGAGAAATTATACCTTTCTCGCTATAAATTTTCATAATAGCCTTTCCGTAATTTAACGAGACGCGGCAAAATATAAACTAACCTCTGAAATCAATTAAGCACTCTTGCCATATCCCGAGGTGTAGCCCCTTCTTACTTAATTGCAGTATTTAGCCTCAAATTTAAGCGATCGTTTACTCAGCCGTAATTTTTAACTAGTTAACAACCGTTATCCAACGCGTTATTTACGCATTTATTATGAAAATACGTTCCCTTTCATTTCGGATTTTCTTTACGGAACAGCTGTCGACGGATATTACTAATCGACTCCGACATCGCCTTTGAATATTGACGAGAGAAATCGCTACTGCGCATAGCGAGGAAACGATGCCGAAGGTAATCGATCGCATGCAATATCATCGCTGGGGTGCATAAATATCTGTAACGGAAAAAATCACGCGTGCTTAATCACTTGTAATAAAAGATACGCCTGTGATAGGGTTCTCGCTATAACCGAAGTTTAATATAAAATTTTGAAGAAAAAGAAAAATGTTGCTATAACGGAGTTCTTGTTATATGCCGTACTCGCTATAGTGGACTACTTCTGTAATTGATAAACTGAAATTATATGGTCTGGATGGTACAGAACTTTCTATCTTTCTTTGAATCATATCTGAAGAATAGAATGCAAATGGTAGCTGTCTGTGAAAGTCAGAACTTAAAGAAACGAAGGTTGTAATCCCTCAGTGTTCGATATTAGGTCCACTCTTGTTTGCGATTTTTATAAATGATTACTACATTATATGGGCAATAACATTATTCTTTTGGCGGATACAACTTTTTGTTGGAATCTACTCTGATCTAAACTCTGCTCAGTCGACTGTAAACGATATGTTAAATAGATCCAATGTGTGGTTTCAGGCCAATAGTCTTACAGTACAGCAAGAAAAACTGGAAAATATTGAATTTAGCCTTAAAAAAACTCCACTGTTGAAAGTAAATCTGTGAGACTTTTAGGAGCATACCTTGTATTTAGAGAGTAAACATGCTTGTAGAGCACATGTAAATAAATTAACTATTAAGATATGTAAAGTTCTTTCTCTCCTACATAAATTAAAAACATGTGTCAGTCATGTGATTGTTACAGTATACTTTGCCTTTTCCCATTTCCACCTTCAGTATGGCATTAGGCTTTGCGGCAACAGTCCTGGTGCTAACAAATGTATGTCAAAAGAAAGCAATTGGAATTTTAATGGGATTAAACAAGAGAGATAGCTGCGTAATGCATTTTGCAAATTGCATATAATGACCCTACCTAGCCTGTATATATATAGTAATCTGTTATATGTCAAAGAAACATACATACATTATCATTATAGACTTATCCCTTTCAGCGTTCAGTCTGCAAGCCTCTGAGAATGTACTAAACGTCACCATAATCCTCGAGTTGCAACTAGTGTTGTGGCCTCATTCAGTTCTATACCTCTTATCTTTAAATCGTTAGAAACTGAGTCTAACCATCGTCGTCTTGGTCTCCCTCTACGTCTCTTACCCTCCATAACAGTCCGTTATTCTCCTAGGTAACCTATCCTCCTCAATTCGCCTCACATGACCCCACCACCGAAGCCAGTTTATGCATACAGCTTCATCCATCGAGTTCATTCCTAAATTAGCCTTTATCTCCTCATTCCGAGTACCCTCCTGCCATTGTTCCCACCTGTTTGTACCAGCAATCGTTCTTGCTACTTTCATGTCTGTTACTTCTAACTTATGAATAAGATATCCTGAGTCCACCCAGCTTTCGCTCCCATAAAGCAAAGTTGGTCTGAAAACAGACCGATGTAAAGATAGTTTCGTCTGGGAGCTGACTTCCTTCTTACAGAATACTGCTGATCGCAACTGTGAGCTCACTGCATTAGCTTTACTACACATTGATTCAATCTCACTTACTATATTACCATCCTGAGAGAACACACAACCTAAATACCTGAAATTATCGACCTGTTCTAGCTTTGTATCACCAATCCGACATTCAATTCTGTTGAATTTCTTACCTACCGACATCAATTTAGTCTTTGAGAGGCTAATTTTCATACCATCATTACACCTATTTTCAAGTTCCAAGATCTTAGACTGCAGGCTTTTGGCACAGTCTGCCATTAAGACCAAGTCGTCAGCATAGGCCAAACTGCTTACTACATTTCCACCGAACTGAATCCCTCCCTGCTATACCTTTCACCAAATGATCCATGTAAACTACGAACACCAAAGGTGAAAGATTACAGCCTTGTCCAACCCCTGTAAGTACCCTGAACCAAGAACTCATTCTACCATCAATCATCACTGAAGCCCAATTGTCAACATAAATGCCTTTGATTGATTGTAATATTCTACCTTTAATTCCATAGTCCCCCAGTATAGTGAACATCTTTTCCCTCGGTATCCTGTCATACGCTTTCTCTAGATCTAAGAAACATAAACACAACTGCCCATTCATCTCGTACCATTTTTCAATTACCTGGCGCATACTGAAAATCTGATCCTGACAGCCTCTCTGTGGTCTGAAACCACACTGGTTTTCATCCAACTTCCTCTGAACGACTGATCGCACCCACCCTTCCAAGATGCCAGTGAATACTTTGTCTGGAATACTAATCAATGAGATACCTCGATAGTTGTTGCAATCCTTCCTGTTCCCTTGCTTATAGATACGTGCAATTACTGCTTTTGTCCAATCTGAAGGTACCTTGCCAACACTCCACGCTAATTTTACTATTCTATGAAGCCATTTCATCCCTGCCATCCAACTATACTTCACCATTTCAGGTCTAATTTCGTCTATTCCTGCTGCCTTATGACAATGGAGGTTATTTACCATCCTTTTCACTTCCTCAAGCATAATTTCACCACCATTTTCCTCCTCCCCATGAGCTTGGCTGTTTGCAACACCACCAGGATGATTTCCTTTTACATTGAGAAGATGTTCAAAATATTCCCTCCACCTCTCCAGTGATTCCGTGGGATCTACTACGAGTTCACCTGAATTACCCAAAACACTGTTCATTTCCTTTTTCTCTCCCTTCCTAAGATTCTTTATTACTGTCCAGAAAGGTTTCCCTGCTGCTTGACCTAGCCTTTCCAGGTTATTACCAAAATCTTCCCACGACTTCTTTTTGGATTCAACAACTATTCGTTTTGCTCTGTTTCTTTCATCTACGTACAAATCTCTGTCTGCCTCAGCCCTTGTTTGGAGCCATTTCTGATAAGCATTTTTACGTTTACAGGCTGCTCTCACTTCATCGTTCCACCAAGATGTTCACCTTTTCCCATCTTTACACAGTTGTTCCTAGGCATTCCCTTGCTGTTTCTACTACAGCATCCCTGTATGCCACCCATTCACTTTCTATATCCTGAACCTGCTTACTGTCTACTGTTCGAAACTTCTCACTAATCGAATCCATGTACTTCTGTCTAATTCCCTCGTCCTGGAGATTTTCTACCCTTATTCGTTTGCAGACAGATTTAACTTTCTCTAGCCTAGGCTTAGAGATACTTAGTTCACTACAGATCAGATAGTGGTCTGTATCATCGAAAAATCTGCGAAAAACTCGTACATTTCTAACAGATTTCCTGAATTCGAAGTCTGTTAAGATATAATCTATTATGGATCTTGTACCCCTAGCCTCCCATGTGTAGCAGTGAATAAGCCTTATGCTTGAAGAATGTATTCGTAACAGCTAAACCCATACTAGCACAGAAGTCCAGCAAACGCTTCCCATTCCCATTAGCTTCCATATCTTCCCCACATTTACCAATCACCCTTTCGTATCCTTCAGTTCTATTTCCAACTCTCGCATTGAAATCGCCCATTTGCACAATTCTTTGCTTGCTGTTGACCCTGACCACGATGTCACTCAATGCTTCATAAAACTTGTCAACTTCATCCTCATCTGCACCCTCACATGGTGAATACACGGACTCAATTCTTGTCCTAATTCCTCCAACTGACAAATCTACCTACATCATTCGCTCATTTACGTGCCTAACAGAAACTATGTTGCGTGCAATGGTATTCCTGATAAAGAGCCCTACCCCAGACTCTGCCCTTCCCTTTCTAACACCCGTGAAGTACACTTTATAATCTATCTCTTCCTCATTATCTCCCCTTACCCGAATATCACTTACTCGTAGCACATCCAGATGCATCCTCTTTGCTGACTCAGCCAGTTCTACCTTCTTTCTTCCATATGCCCCATTAATATTGATAGCTCCCCATCCAATTCCATTTTGTTTACCAAGTTGTTTCCCAGGAGTCCCTCGCCTGTCAAATGGGAGTTTGACTCCATTACTCCCGTAGGTCCGAGGCTTGCTTAAAATGTTCTGAGCTCGGTAAATTCGAAGAAAATTTACAATATTATAAACGTTTGGAAGTACATAAACTTAATACCAGAAGTCTCTCCATGTTAGATTTACCTTCATTCAGATTAGGCAAATGTATAAATAGCCACTTCTATTTGAAATACAAGTTTTTTAATAAACTTCCAAATATTCCTGTGGAAGCATCAATAAGTTAATTTAAAACTACTCTTAAAGTATTGATAACATGAAAGGTTTTTATTATATAAATAATTTCTTCTTAATTCTAATTCAGATTTTGGTGATCTTAAAGTGATTACATGAAATGATTTTGTATATGTGAACGTAATGACCAAGTCTATTCTAACTATGTTACTTAATGACCAATAAAGAATTTTGAATCTAACTGAGAACTGAATATAGGCCTAATTTGTCAAGCTCGTCATTCCCAACTACACAGAATATTCAATAGTAAGCAGATGAAAACCCTGAAAATTCGATCGATTAATCGATCGATCACAGTGGGTGCTGCTTGCTTTAGGTTATCCATATAGCTATTGATGCTAATGGTTACTTCACATTCAAGATATCACTTTTTTTTTTTATGTTTATTAAGTTTTCTTTACAATTTATTCCTGGCATAAAAGTCATGCCCTGCATGAATGTCATAAAAACTCAAAAAATGTGCTATTACAAGGGTAATTATGGTGTGCCCATTTTATCTGTCAGAAGAACAAATTTCCAGATTTTTTCTGAATTCCCTGACATTTCCTGGTTTTTCTGTTATTTATCGAATTCCCTGACATTTCCCGGTTTTGCCCAGTTTTCCATACTGGTGGACACTCTGCATAGGCCTCAGAGCTAAAGTTCAAGAAAATCTTTCAGAGAGAGCGAGATACTGCATGTTTTCATAAATGTATATGTGCTAGTGTACATAGACTTCATCACAAAATATTTCCAAGGAATTCACTTGGCATTAACAGCAAAGAAAATGCAAATAACACCAAGAGAACACCTAAAACTATATGACCAAAAATATGCATTCATACCATTTCTGGTCAAATATGGTTTTAAAACCCTGCCACCATGTTCACGATAGTTAGAAACATGTTAATAAAAATAGGACATGTCATAGCAATCCAAGCCCTACTTCTGAATATTATATAGCTTACCTTTAAATGCTGGAGTTCCTGAAGGCAGTTTATTCCTGTCAGCAAGAACTCTAGACTGACTTCTCGGTCCTAGTGGAATAATTCGCTTTTTGATGGTCGAAGCAGTCTTTTCTGACACTACCTTCACAGGAAGGACAAAAGTGTTGTTGAGATCACGATCACAACCAATATCGTGCTCTGAAAGGGTATGCACATATTCCAACGCATCTGGTGGAGGATTTATGAAAGTCTTATCAAATTCAATACTAGGTTTGAGAGCAAAGGAAGTCATAGTCTGTAATGTCCTCAAATTCGTTCCTTCAATATCACTTTCACTGGCAGGTAACGAAGGTGCAGGGGTGACAAATGTCCTGTTAAGATCTTGGGTAGTGTTTTCTCCTTCAAAGGTCTTATTCAGTTCCAGAAGTGTACTCAACTTCTCACAGGCAGTAAACTGGGTATGGCTCGGCATAACAAACGTGCTGTTTGGATCTATAATAGGAAATTCAGCCTTTGCTTGTGCTGGCGAAAATGTCTCGCTAACACTGGTCTCTGTCTCAGGAGCATCTATATTGGGAAGATCATATGGAGGTTGGGAGGGGGAAGGGGTAACGAAAGTTCTGTTCAAGATATCATCATCTCCATCCCCAGAAGTAGGTGTCACAACGGCTGGAGGATCATACTGACAAGATGACACTGTAGTTTCTAGAATATTAGTCTTGTCATCTCTTGTGTTCTGTGGTTCCTCCTCAACATGAGAAGGAAGAGAAATGGGGGTAGTTTGCTTGAGGTTAGAACAAAGATGTTCTTTATTTCCACAAATGTCTGGAGATGTCAGAGAATGAGTGCCACAACCAACACAACTACTACGTAAATTATAAGGACGATATTTTGTCTCTGTCTTTCGGTGGCATTTCTCTGTACCTTCTGAAGAACTGATATCTGGACTACTCCCCTCCGTGCTATGTCTTTCACCGAGAGGTAAGGAATTTTTATGCAATTCATGAGCAGGGTCAATTTCACTACTGCTGTTCTTGTGGTTTCTTGTACAGCCTTCGCCCAAATCCATAGTTGTAACAGGAATAAGAGAAGTCTTCTCAGCTTCGAGTTCTGAGGAATCTGGACACAGTGGATCTGCAACTGATACTGACTGAACAGTAGCTGGTGAAGGTATATCAATGGTTTTATGAGAAACAAGCTGATGTGAACTTGATTCTCCTGTCTGGTTACATAATTTTGGTTTAGCTGCCAATGGTGAAGAAGGAATACAAAAGGTCTTCTCAGCAATTTGTTCACAAGAGTTTATACTCGATGGCCCATCAGTTGTTGATTCATCAATCATGGCTGTCAGAGGAGAGAAATAAGTTCTCCGGGTATTCAAATGCAGATAACTTGATTCAATAGGACAATCAGGTGAAATCTGTTTTGCCTCTCCATCAGCCTCCAACGGAAAAGGAACGGCGAAAGTTTTACGAGCAATTTCATTTGAAGATCTTGTCCCCCAAGGCAATTCTGGTTTTGTAGGCAGAACACCCGTCGATGAGGAGGGAATAACGAAGGTTTTCCGAGAAATTTCACTTGATGTCCTTGGTCCCTTAGGCCAATCTTGCACTGCTTGCTCCGCAGTTGTAGGTGAAGAAGGAATGACAAAAGTCTTCCGAGAAGTCAGTTCTGAAGAAGCTGAATTCGACGGCTCACTTAATGACATTGATTCAGCTATCTGCGACAAGGGAGTGAAGTAAGTCTTCCGAGGTGTCCGAGCAGGGAAAGAAGGTGTGCTTGGTTCTTCTGATATGGGAGGAATGACATACGTTTTCCTCAACTCCTTTGGAGATCTCAACCCTCTGGGTGATTCTGGTGTTGGTAATTTAGAAGCTGCTGATGAGGGAATAACGAAACTTTTCTGAGTACTCTCACTTGAAGACTGAACACCCTCTGCCAAATCTGCAGTTATTGGCTCAATACCCATGGCAGGGCTAGAAGGTGGGCTTGGTTCCTCCGATATGGGACGAATGACAAACGTCTTCCGAGCAGACTCTCTGGGAGATCTCAACCCTCTGGGCAATTCTGGCATTGGTAATTTAGAAGCTACTAATGACGGAATAACAAAAGTTTTCTGAGGACTCTCGTTTGAAGATTGGACACCCTCCGCCAAGTCAGAAGTTATCGGCTCGATACCCATGGCTGAAGAATTCAATTCATCTTCAGTACTCTGTTTCAGAGACAGCTGATCTGCAAACTTCTCAGATATTTCATTGGATAAATGGAATCTTTTTGGTTCAGCACTGCTAGGGTAATGGGAAGGTGTGGTAGCTCCCAGTTTCTTCACAGATGATGGGGTAAGTAAACCACTTTGACAGTCATAATCATCCATTTTGAGACCGATCACTTTCTTCAATAGAGAGAAGCTTCTCCTTTCTTTGGATGGCGTCTCCTTCCAACAAACTTCCTTAACTCCAGCAAGAAGATTAACATTTTGCTGAAAACAAAACAAAAAGAAACATTTTAACAGATGCAGTGAGACACAAGTCAGATGAACAAGTCATACAGTCTTAACTCCAATGTCTCCCTGAAGACCATCTATTTTGTATTAAAAAACAGAGGGATGTAATCACCTTTGTACACAGTATACATGGATCAATCAGTGAAAGGTATGAAACGGCAGTTATTGCTATGCCAACGACTTTGTCTAAATTAATCTATTAAAGAAACTATTGTTTTATTTTGAGTCCACCTTGTCAATACGCTTTATAATGATATAAAATTGTTGATTTAAGATAATGACATCACTGATGAAGGGAATGGATGATTTTCCTGAAACATGTATTTTAGATCAATATTTTCTATCATTATAAGGTGTATTGACAAGGTGGACTCAAAATAAAACTGCAATAGCTTCTTTAATAGATTCAGATAAGTCAATACAGGATCAAATAAAATACCTATTATGGTTAAGTTTATCAACAATTTGTCTTAATGGTCAACTGTGCTGAAGGCCTGGTATCTAAAAATTAGAACTTAAAAAGAGGAACAGCAAGTATGATTTAAAAGCATAGTAATCTCAGTTGGGAAGAATATAAGAGGATTGAAGTTAATCATCATCATCATCATCATCATCATCATCATCATCTCAAACCCGAGGTCTGTCTTCCTAGGGCCAGTCTTCACTTCATCCTACCCTGAATTCATCCGCGAATTCCTGCTTTGGTCTCTCTCTCTCTCTCTCTCTCTCTCTCACTCACGTTACGTCCTTCCATTTTTCCATCCAGCAAGGCAGTAAATCATCTTGAATGTCGCAGTAGGTGACCAACTATACAATGACTCCTTTTTGCAATTTTTTTCAGCAGATTCTTCCTTTTGCCTGCTCAAGACAATACTTCCTCATTAGTCACTCTCTCTGTCCATGGTACCTTCAACACATTCCTCCAGCACCACGTCTCGACAGCTCAAGTCTTTCCTTTACTGTTCTAATATTCCGCCTTTTGACAGATCGTTTCCTAGTTTCGAGTGACATTTCTTGATGTTAATAGACATTTCTTCTCAAAAAATGCTTCCTTGGCTTGGGCTATTCTGCACTTTGTCAAGTGTACTTCTGCCATCCGATGTTAAAGTGCTCCACAAGTATTTGAAATAAGTAATCTGCATCAGCTGTTTGTTTTTCAATGTTGAAAAAAATTTCTTAGAAGACAAAGTAGGGATCCCCATACTACGAAAAATGTAAAATTAAGCAATTTTTCTCAATTGTGGCGAGCGTTGAAGGGCTAAGGGAATCGGAAATTTTCAAATTGTGACCCTCGAATAGTTCTCCTGGCCTAAATGTAGTTCTGCGAAGAAAAAAGCCTAAATCGCTTGTTTCTTTACTAGTTTCCTCTTTCTGATTTACATAATTATTTCTGTAATGTGTTTCTTGATTTAATACCCTGAGGCATTTTTTTTTTTTTTAATGTCCACATCGAATATAGTTCTAGACTACGGGCTTAAGTGAAACACTGCATTGACTCATTAGCGCACGTAGTGGTGCTTAAATAAAACAATGCGCTGACTCACATAAGCGCTCGTAGTGATAGAAAAATGCAAACTGCTAATCTCAACGACTGGATAACGATGATTAAGAAAACGATTGTAATTTTTAGGAAAAGATAAATATTCTCATACTTTATTTACCTAAAATTCGTAGCTCATATTCCTACGATGTTTTGAACATTGAGTTGCTTGCCTGAAGGGCTAGAACTGTCGATTTATTTTTTTATTTATTTTTTTTACATCGCACAGATAAAGACAGGTCATATGGTGACGATGGGATAGGAAAGGGCTAGGAGTTGGAAGTGACCACTACCTTAATTAACGTACAGCACCAGCATTTGCCTGGTGTGAAAATGGGAAACCACAGAAAACCAATTTCAGGGCTGCTGACAAGCTACTCGTTCTAGCCATACTTGTGCGATCTGCAATTCACGATCTTAGTTTTCTTCCCGTTTATCTTCAATGTTGCAGTTATTCCTTTGTATGTTATTCATAAGGTGTAGTGCATCTTGAACCTCTTCATTTTCCAGCAAAGCAATATCATCTGTAAAACAGACTGTTTTGTAGCGTTCTCCTTTCACCATTATACCACGCCTGCTGGTTTCTGAGAATTCTTTCACACCTTGCTCTATAGGGTTGCCATGATGTCCCGTTACCCCTTTATAAATGTTAATGTAAATTGTTTTTTCTTACATGTTTCAGACTGTGTGAACTAAATGCTGGCTGATACGTCCAATTACAGTACTGGAGAACGTGTTATTGTGAAGTTGTTGGGTGCGTAAGAGAAATCAAACATGGAAGACTACTCCAGAAGTTCGTGCCGACTTTTGGGAACAGTTTCAATGATATCCTCCCCCGAAACAAACCCTTTGCCACAGGATAAGGAAAGAAGTGGCAAGCCTTCCGCAAGAAAAGAAATGTCAGCTCGTCGCGGGGTCCGTGGAGAGATCACCGAAGAAGTCGACGCATAAAAGAACTGCGGAATTGGGTACACCCCCGTCAACAATGCAGAAGCACCAGAAAAAAGACTTACACCTGCGCTCATTTTGGCCTACACCAGTCCATGAATGCGCACAGAACCTGGCGGCTTATTATCCTTTGGCATGAGAATGACTGTACACCGTCTGATCCTTTGGACAAGTAATTGTTCACTTCAAGAAAACTCCTCTACAGAAGTTCATGTTATTTATTTAAGTTTAGGGGTTTATGTTGGTTGTTATGGCGGTTACGAGACTTTGCGGCCTCCCTGTATGTATAAGCTAAACAATAGTGGAGATAGTCTACATCCCTGTGTAACACCTATGCCTATCTTTGCTCAAAGTCGTTCCTAACCAGTGAGGGTTGTCTGATTTTTGTACAGCTGTAGGATTAAGCTTGTAGTACACAATCAAATTTTTCTTTCAATTCAGTACTTCACAAGGAAAGTCGTCAAATCTTGTCAAAGACTGCTCAATATTGCTGAAGGTTGAACAAGATTTGACAGCATTTTGTTTTTACATGAAGGCAAGGAAAACAGCAGTTGTGGTTCTTGAACAAGCAATGAGATACATTCTTAAAAAGAGAAACCTGCAATAAACTATAATTTACACAGGGAAAATATTAATGAGGTGATCTTCAACATTTTTGCAACGTATTTACTACCATAACGTGATATGCAAAGGGTTAGGTTATATTGCATTTACTCACATTAATTGAATAAAATCTTAGCAATGCAACGGAAATTCATGTCTTATTACATGAATACATATTAGGACTTATTTAATAATAATAACTGTACCGGGCGGTACACCTCCACGCCACTAATTCAAACTTTGCGCCAGTTGAAACTCCTCTGCTGGAGGAAGTCTGAACTTTATCTACTGTGTTAATTTTCAAGTTTCTCAGAAGATGTCACTACTTGGAAATTTTGAAGTTTCTGAACTGGGTCGTTTTCGACGTATTTTTGTTTTGTCTGTAGTAAGAAGTGTGAACATTCTCTTCTAGAGGACACTACTGAAGAAATACAATTGTGCACCCTAGTGCGAAGTGAAAGAACTATGTTTTTTGAGAAAATTTGAATTCATAAGTTTGTTCTTTGTTAAATTTCTTGCAGTCATTGTTTAAGTTGGCAATATTAACCCTTTCTTTCCCCTTGTTTTGAATTTTGCCAATCCCGAATTTCTCGAATTAATTTTCCACCAATAATGTGTTTCTTCTTCATTTTGTGTAGGGGTTTTCTTGGTTAACCAATAAAATTCTTGTGGGAGGGTGTTCTCATTCCTGAAACGCCTCGAACTTTCCGCGAGAGTATATAAACTGCTGATTTTCGGGTCTCCGCGCCACTTCAGTAACATCTTTCAGTGTGTAAAGTACGTAGCAAGGGGCGGGAAGCGCCTCTTTCTTCGGGCAGCAGTTCAAACACAAGGTAATGGCCTTTTAATAACTTCTTTTCTTGCTAGCTCAGCAGTTTAACTCTCGGGGCAGGTCCGAAGCCTTTTACTATGTAACCTTCCTCTAAAATGTAAAGACACTTGGTATCTATTCTATCTTTTAAACTACATATTGGGATAGAGAGTGCTTAACCCTCTCGATTTCCCACTCATATTGCATTGAGGTGAACTTATTTTCACAACCGTTTCTTCCCTTCTAATGTAATGTAAATTGTTTCCTTCTAAAAGTCACCTCTTTTAGTATGGGATTAGCCCTTGCGTTAACGGCCTAGTGCCAAGTAGGTTTTATATAAAGTGTATTAGGAGTGCAAGAAAGCCTCCTTTCAAGTTGATATTTTAGAGGCCATGTAATATTTCTGTTTCTTCTCTAAATAGGCCTCAGTAGGTTGGGTATTTTTACCCCTGTGTATGTGTCCTTGGAGGACAGCTTGAAGGTGGAGTTTGGTGTGGCCGTTGATAGGCTTAAATTTTGAGAGCGAGTTGCTCTTTCTTGAAAATTGAGTTGTTGTATGCCTCGAGGAGGCTGTATCGTGTAAAGAGGAGTAAGTGCTCCTAGGCATGATTGGGGTTTTCTGCCCCTCTGCTGAATCTTGTTTTTGGGTGAAGTTGGGCTAACCGCTCAAGAATTGTGTGTCCGGGGCTCGAAGCCCAAATCCTGTAAATACTGTAATTGTACTTTTGTTGTCTTGCTACTCTGTACCTGCCATTCTTGTTATTTTTTGATTTTGCAAAGAAAAATATAACCTTGTTAAATTTTAAACTAACTTTAACTTAGTATTTTGAGACCTATTCCCGCCCGCACCTTCTTTCACCTCTAACTACCACGGATAACTCCGTAACAATAATAATAATAATATGTGAAGATGATCATAAATCAATCATTGCTGACAGTGTCCATTTACACGTTAAAATATGGTAACATAAAACTTGTCCACTTCCTTGAGATATTTCTCTTGCCATCTCCTCATATACTGTCGTTTTATTTTAGTGTGGTACTCTATGGAGCCGACTGAATATAGGCTGGGATGTACCCCATACTTAGCAACTGATACACACTCAACATCGCACGATCATGAAGAAAGCCATTTTTGTTGTTTAAGATTCCCATCCCAGGTATCCCAGCATGCATAGCAAGCATAGCGTGCACCGTTAATCAAATTCTGTTGGTCAATTCTGTCAAAGACTTGGGAAATCTTTGATGGATTAGAACATGTTCGAATTCACTTTCAAGAATTTTGAAGACTTCTGCCAAGTACTGCAAGCGATATGACAAACTTGGGAAGTATTAAAAATTCTTGTGAAGTCTTGAATTTGACAAAAATTTGATCATGTGTAACAGGTTTTATTCTTCCGGCCCTAATCCATCCTTGCATTCTCGAGCAATTTGGACATACTGTTTCAATAATTACACACTGTCAGATGCCTTTTCCATGTCAATGAAAGCTATCATTGACCTCTTTGTTAAGTCTCAGCATTTTTTCTATAATTATTCGAAGACGTAGCTTCTCATGTTCCTTTGTTTCTTCAAAAGCGTAACTGATCTTACAGAAAATTTTCCTCCACTTTCTTTTCGTATGATTTAACAGTATTCATAAGTCATTCCTAATCAGGTACCTGATCTATTCCTAAGGTAAAAAATGGCTGATGATGCCTACTATTGATAGGCGAAACGTGTAGCATCCAATGTATTAATTTTATATTAACATTTTGATAAGGACAAAGTCCTAACTTTTAAGATTGTATTGTACTGAATAGGTGAGAATAATAAAAACATACTAGTGTTATTTATAGGCTTTTGGGCACCACCCCGCCACCTTTTCAAAAACATTTAACATTACCTCGCTCTGTAATTGATTACATAGAGCTAGATAAATGTAGCGAAGTCTAACTAATTTTATTATTTCAGCTGTAGAGATTTCGCTTTTCTATTTTCAAGAAAATGGCAAAGACTTTAGCCCATGGCTGCTGTCCAGCAAGCACAATGTTTTCTCTTTAGTCCTGAGGCGCTCAGACTGGCAGCAGAGCCCTCAATAGCTCCCACGAGTTAACAAGTGTGCGGAGTGCAAGAGGATCCTGCAAGGATAATATTGGCTTGTCAGGGGAAAGAAGAGTGCAGGAGGGTGTAAGCTTTGAATGGCAGAGCTCTCAGCAACATCGCCAACAACTTTACAATATACCTAGGCTTTTCCCACCCCCCATGTCTTATATTAATTACTGTGAGATAAATTCCAAATCATTTTACATTTTACAAAACGATAAATTCCATTATACTGACTATTTAAACAATTCAGTTCTACGAAGAACCTAAAATAAAGATTTAAAATGTAACCATAACGTGACGGCACTAGTTGTAGGGTGGTCAAATTGTTAAATACGTCATGCTTCGAAATTTGAGCAAGGAGAGAGAAATTCGGAAGTGCACACTATTTGTGTGTTTTCATGAATGTGATTATTATCACTTGTGAATGTGATCAGTGAAACAGTGCAATGACATAGTAGTCGGGATTGCATTAGCTGTTAGCCTGTCAATGCCATTTAAGTGTAGTAAATGTTTTAGTGCAAGCAGATTTCTATTCAGCCAGCGTCATCATATTCATCATCATCATCATCATCATCATCATCAATGTCCCACTCCAGTTGCCCGGGTGTGGTTAACAAGCCTCCTCCACTCCTTTACGTCCTTCCACTTTTTCTGCTCCATTACTTCCACCACATCCAATCCACCTTCTCTAATGTCCTTGCAAATCTGATCCTCTACTTTCTTCTCGGTCTTCCGACTGGTCTCTTTCCCTTAACCCTTTCGGTGGCAGATTTTGGCGGACCTCCTGTGCCAGATAAGTGAGGTTTTTTCAGAGGAAATTATTTATTTTTAGGAAGCAAGGAATGAGTAACAATTATTAAGGGAACACATTCATATATTATTCAAGGTTAATAAAATCCGGGAGATAGTAGGTTCGAATCCCACTATCGGCAGCCCTGAAGATGGTTTTCCGTGGTTTCCCATTTTCACACCAGGCAAATGCTGGGGCTGTACCTTAATTAAGGCCACGGCCGCTTCCTTCCAACTCCTAGGCCTTTCCTATCGTCGCCATAAGACCTATCTGTGTCGGTGCGACGTAAAGCCCCTAGCAAAAAAAATAAAATCTTACTTTACACTCTATTTACACTTTCTACTGTAGGCCTGTGATATAGTTTCATAAAATATTGGTGTTTTGAGTATATTGTCCTGTGAGCAATAGGTTTTTATTTCAGGCTTTTGTATTATCCCCATCAGCAACACGCATCAGTTTTCCACTCCAGTTAGCCAGGTGAGGTTTACGAGCACTCTTCACTTCTGTCTGTCCATGTACCACTCTTCTCTCAAGACGACATCCCAGCTGACTCCTCTTGTTCCTATGTCCTCCTTCACTTGGTCCAGCCATCTCTTCCTAGGTCTTCCTACCTGTCGTTTTCCAGCCACGACTGTGTAGCCATTGTTTTGCTGTCCTCCTATCGTCCATTCGTTTGACATGGCCAAACCATTTCAAACGGGCCCTTGTCACTTTTTCCATTCAGGGATGGGTACACACCAGCTTCCTCCCTTATTCTTCCATTCCTTACCCTGTCCCTTTTTGTCTTCTGTACCATAGTTCGTAGGAACTTCATTTTTGCTGCTTGTAGTTTGCTATCCACTTGCTGGGTTATTGTGCAGGTTTCTAAGCCATATGTTATTACGGGGGTGAAGTATAATTGGAATAGAATCTGCTTTGATCTTAAGGGAACTTGTTCGTTCCAGAGGAGGTTCCGAACTTGATGGTAAAACTGAGCTGATTTTTGAATGCGGTTGTTAACCTCATGCTGTATTCTGTTATCACTTGAAATGATGCACCCAAGATATTTATATTGGTCTACTGTTTCCAGCTGTGTACCTTCCAGAATTATTTCTCCTTTCTTCTTCTGCCGCCTGTTGACAGACATAGTAACAGTTTTCGATTTATTTATTGTTAATCCGTGTGCTTTCAAATGTTCATTCCAGGTGTTCAGCCTCTCTTTGACTTCCTTCTTTTACAAGTTTTTCAATGCACTTTTAGCATAGGGCCAACGAATTTTTTTTTTTCGGTCACTCAAATTTACAACATCAGTTAGAATCGGTTCAAAAAAGTCAATCACACTCACCTCTGGTAATAATCCAACCCTCACACCAGGATTTCCCATAAATGAAATATTAGGTTGCACACTATCCCCAGGCTTACACTTTTTCCACACGAATGTATATTCAACATCTACCATTACCTTAGCTTCTGACATAATATCTTCTTCACTTTCACTACTGTAGAATTACTAAGGTCATCATCTGAAGAATCAATAGAATCATTATCGCTACTATCAGAAATACTAATGTCACTTACGAGGTTCATCTTTGATGTAGTTCCTTATTTTGTCTTCAGACAAATTTCTCTTCCATTTCACACTCGCCATTACTGTTTACCTCGTCAGCTGGGCAGAGGTTGTATATGTAAAGTAGAGAAGATAAGGCCTATTATAGGCCAGACGCTTTGTGAATACAGCTGGGAATTCTCCCGCCATCTGTTGAGAATGCTGGAAAACATTTTCCAAAGAGATCAGAGTACCCGAGAAATTATTGGGCGATCGCAAAATGAACACTGCAGCTAAACGAGAATTTCTCGGGCTGTGACGTTATGGGCAGGCATGTGCCACCCGAGAATTTCTTGGGTATGCCACTGAAGAGGTTAACGTCTCTTTCCAATTCACTTCTTGCTACCCGTTCCTTTCCCATTCGTTTTACATGTCCGAACCATCTCAGTCTTGCTTTCTGTATGTTCTGTACTAACGATACTATATTTAGCTCTTCTCTGATTTTAATATTTCAAAGTCTCTCCTTGTCTTTTTAACCAATGTTCTTAAAAATTTCATTTCTGCTGCTTGGATCTTACTATCTTGTCTCTTATTAGTTACCAGCGTTTCTAGTCCGTATCTTACAGTTGGTATGAAATACTGTTGTCATCCCATAATAGCTCTCTGACTTGGTGATAAAATGTTGTACCTTTACTTATTCTTATTAATTTCAGGGTTGATTTTATTACTTCCATTATTCTCTCACCATTCCCTATCTATGTTCACTTGGCTTCTCTTTCTCTTTTCTACAGTGCATGACTACAGTTTTCTTTTTACTAATTACCATTCCAAACTCCTTCAGATTGTCATTCCAAATGTCCAGTCTCTTTCGTACTTCCTTTTCTCCCTTTCCCCAAATCACCACATCATCTGTAAATACCAAAGCATTCACTTCATCACTACTGATGCTTTGTTTTACACGTTTTATGATTTCATCCATCAATATAATAAACAATAATGGCAACAGTGCACTTCCTTGCTTGAGACCTTTTTTGTATAAACTGTTTCAGTCACCACTCCCCACTTGTACACTGCTTTTACTCTCATGATAGAACATTTTTATCTTGTTAATTAATGATTATGGTACATTCCTTTTCAGTAGGCATTCCCATACATGTTTTCTCTTAACTGTATCATAAGCTTTTTCCAAATCCAAAAATACGAATATGATTTCCTTGTTCCTTTCCAGATATTTTACATTATCATTCGCACTGTAAATATCAAGTCTATTGTTGATTATTTGGTCTAAAGCCATACTGTTCTTCCTAATCTAAAAGTATTGTGGTGCTGGTCAGTGAAAACTGGACCGATGAGGGTGGGGAAAGAGATGGTGGCACAGCCCTGCCACAGTAAAATATCACAAACCGCCACTGCAAACAAGAGTTCAGCTTTTATTCCAACAGTTTTGAAAATTTCTCCTGTGATGTTATTAGTTCCTGAAGTTTTATGGTCTTTTATCTTAATGCTCTTTGTTTTGTAGTATTGGTGGTCCAGTCTCATTCTTAATAAAATTCAGGAAACTCGACAGTCAAAAATTACCATATACAGCAGCATTAGCAGCAAGTGGAGATGTAAACCTCCCCTACTATGCTGGCACTGCATTTATGGTTCTCACATGATAGGTTGCAGTGGTGTCGCTACGGGCGTGCTAGCCAGACAGCGTGTTCGGAAGGTGTCGTATCCAACAGATTCTGAGGGTTGAGTTTCCTGAATTTTATTTAGCTACCTCAATTGGAAGCCATATTTTCAGTCAGTCTCATTCTTGTCAACATTTTCCGTATCTCCATTTATTTTGTTCCCTTTGTACCGTTCCTCTATAGATCTTCGCCACAGTTTTTGCATTTCTTTCTCATCTGTTATTACTTCAAGGTTTCCACCATCTTTTATCTCTTGAACTTTCTTCCTATTTCTGGGTAGGCTTGTTCTGTTTTACCCTTGGCCATATCTTCTATTTTTTGCATACAAAATACTGTCCAACCAATGTACAAAATGTATTATGTACCCATACTGACCTATGCAGCAGAGACTTGGACTTACATTAGCAGGCAAGAGAGTAGAATTCAAGCCATTGAGAGGAAAGTATTAAATAGTATGATAGGAAAGACAATGAAAGACAGAGTGAGAAATGAAGATGTTAGGAAGTTGGGATAGGAAAGCTAAATCAGAGTGGAAAAGAATAAACTAAGGTGATTTGGACGTGAAAAAAGGATGGAGGAGAAGAGAATTCCAAAACAGATGCTGGAGGCAAAGTGCAGGGACAAGAGAGCAAGAGGAAGACCCAGAATAAGGTGTATCAAATCAGTGAAAAGGAGGCATAAGAAGACTAAATTTAGACTGGGACAAAATCGTGAATGAGGAATGGTGGAAGGAAAGAGGAAGATGGAGAAGTGCCATAAATACCCTGACCCGGCAGGAGGTGGATAAGGGGAAATGATGACAGTACTGTCCAACCCTTTCTCTCTTGGTTTCCAAATTTATCTTATCCCTATAATTCCTGTATTCACCTTGACCCCCAGAATTCTTTCATTTCCCCCATCAATCCTTATTTAAGGCTTGTATGGGAAGATCAAGATTCAATTGGTATGCCCATGTACAAAGGATGGATCAAATGAGAAAAGCTAGAAAAGGAACTGGAAGACAAAAGTGCAGACCAAGGAAATGGTAGATCAGTTGAGTAAAGCAGGACCTGGAAGGAAGAGGAGTGGAATGGCACCAAGTTCAGAAGGTAGAAATGTACTTGCATAGACAAAGAGAGCGCTCTTGTACGGCACCCAGGTGACTGGAGGCAGTTTAATGATAAGGAGGATGATGATGATGGGATCATTTCCCAAACATTCTTGATGCCTCCATCACTTCTTCAAATGTCTTCCATTTTTCTTTAATATCTGCATCATTTGCGCATTTCATAAAAGCACTATTACTTATATACAGTAGAAGTCCGCTATAGCGAGTACGGCATATAACGGGAAGTCCGTTATACCGACGAGTTTTTTCTGTCCCTTCAAAATTCCTATATTAAACTGTGTATCGTCCTTCGGGTACAGTGAGGACCCCAACACTGGAGCATCCGTCATTACGAGCGATTAAGCGTGCGCGATTTTTTCCGTTACCGATATTTATGCACCCCAGCGATGATATTGCATGCGATCTATTACCTTCGGCATCGTTTCCTCACTATGTGCGCAAGCGATTTCTCTCGTCAACATTCGAAGGCGACGTCGGAGTCGATCAGTAATATCCGTCGATAGCTGTTCCGTAAAGAAAATTCGAAATGAAAGAGAACATATTTTCGTTATAAATGCGTAAATAACATGTCCGATAACGGTTGTTAACTCGTTAAAAATTAAGGCTGACTAAACGACCGCTTAATTTTGAGGCTAAATACTGCAATTAAGTAAGAATGGGATACACCTTGAGATATGGCAGAGTGCTTAATTGATTTCATAGGTTAGTTTGTATTTTGTCGCGTCTGGTTAAATTACGGAAAGGCTATTATGAAAATTTATAGCGAGAAAGGTATAATTTCTCTACCGGCGCTTGAAGTGTGTTTTCATCATACGTATAGTACGGTTAAGTTAGGATACGTGACGCTGTTTGAACAAGAAAACTGAAACGTTTGCAACAAAATGCGATCGATCATCTTCGGTACGGTATAGTTTTCTCACTTTATGCATTTGCGAGCTCTCTCGTTGACATTCAAAGGCGATGTTGGAGTTGATCAGTAATACCCACTGACTGCTGCTCTCTGAAGAAAGTTCGAAATGAATGAGTATAACACGTTTTCGTAATAAATGGGTAAGTAACGAGGCCGATAGCAGTTGTTAAATCGTAAAAATAAAGACTGAATAAACGATCTTAGTTTTAGTGTTATATAGGGAAATTACGTAAGAATGTCATACACCTCAAGATATGGCAGAGTACGGTACCTCACTGATTTCAGAGGATATTTCATATCTTCTCGCGTCTAGTTACGGCTATTTACATGTAAAAATTTTCGCGAGGAGGTTATTTCTCTACATGCGTTTCACATATGTTTTCATGATAGGCTACATATACGGTTAGGTTAGGTGACTGTTTGAAGAAGAAAGCTGAGGTGTTTGCCACAGAAATCTCTGGAGTGATACCGTATTTCTCCGAATCCAGTACTTTTTTTTTTCTCTCTCAGAATCTCATGCGAAAGCTCAAGGGTTGTTGCATTCGCGGCCTAACAGTAAGTTAATGGATACCCCTGGCAACTACCGCGGTAACCACGCTGCTTCTTTTCACACGCGCACAGAACTCATTGACAAACGACCGCCTCTTTACTACACATCGCTACCGGTTCTACAGTACACAGTGCCTGTGTGTTTCTCAAACCTGCAGAACGCCATCAAAACATGCGACCCTAAGAATTCTTAGAAAAGCCATGGCTACTCAGAGGCAGAGTCATAACACGTCTATTTTACTTGACGCTTAGTAAAATTAAGGTTTAGAGACAGCAGGAATGTTTTCGTGATGGATAGTCGTATTGTAAAGATACATGGAAAAGGTATTGCAGGCAAATTTTCAAAGGGTTCTAGTCGATATTATGCCAATTTTTAAGTTAATGTTTATTAAACACTCGGAAATGTAGAATAATTGTGCAGCTGCAAGAAAATACGGCATAGGCCTAACTAAAGCCAATATTTGGCGTTAGCGCGAAGCTAAAAAAATGCGTACTGTACCAAAAATGCATTCAGTGGTCCGCAACAAGGACGTTTTAAAGAAGTCGATGATTAAATTGTGAGGTATGTGCACAAAAAACACAAGGGCAGCTTGCCATACCGTGGCGCAATAAACTCGTTCGTTGACTTTCAACGTTCGTGATTAGGCCTATACATCGCTAGCCGTTGAATTTGGCCGCAACCAACAAGCGAGACGTGCGTGTAGCGGTAGCCGGTTATATCTGACGCTGCGTAAAAGTAACAGTTTTATAGACAGCAAGAATAATTTCCTGATGGATCTTTGTATTGTAGAGACGCATGGAATAGGTATTGCCGGAACATTTTCAACGAGTTCTCTTCGGTATTATGATGCCAATGTTAAGTTAATGGTCCTTTAACCCGCGGAAATAAAGAATAATTGTGCAGCCGCAAAAAAAATGAAATACGGCGTGGCGAAATTCAATGTTCGGAGTCTAAAAATAGTCTAAAAATGCGTAGGTCTGTATGATTTTACAAACTTCTTTTTGAGCCTGATTTAAATTTTTTGAAGGTAAAAGTGGGGCTCATCTTGGATTCGGAGAAATACGGAACTATATATTCAGAATTAAATTAAACATACACTTTCATGTAGTATCGGATTACGAAAAATAACAAACAAGTAAGCCGTAGTATGGATATCATCTGAGGAAACGCAAGTTTTGAACAAACTGATTGCCGTTTCATACCGATTTTAGAGGGCATGAAGGGTTTTCCCGACTTTTATACAAAAATCGGATATAACGACAATCCGTTATAGCGAGTAAATTTTTCACTGTTATGAATTCTCGCTATAACGGACTTCTACTGTATTTTAACAGCTCTTGGGCATCGCTGTTATCCTTAATCATTACGGAATTCTGCCTTCCCTTCACTTTTTGTATTTGCCTTTTTTAAAGTTTTATCCGCCTATCCATCAACACAGAATAATGATTTGAGTATGTCGACTGCAGAGTAGCTTCTGGCCGTTTTCATACAATTATGAAGCTTTTTCTTACCAGTACATAGTCTATTTCATAGCAGTTGCCATGATTGGCATAGACCATGTATATCTTCATTTTTTTGGCTGACTGAAGGTGTTGACAATAAGGTAATTTACAAAAAAGAAAAATATAATCCATCCACTTTAGTCAACAAAAGTTAGTCTTAAAAGGAAAATTAAGGAAGAAAATTCACACAGTTTGTAAATATTTCAGCCCCATTGGTTCATCTTCAATGTTAAAAATAGAATATACAGTCAATATATTAAAAAAAAACCTCTTTCTGTTGCTTCCCACACCGATCCATCATCCATGTTCCAATCCTGTAACTATCTTCCAGAACATGACCGGATTTGTCACTTATTCCTTTTCATTCTCTGAGATAAATTATTGTTGCATTACTGACACAAACAATAGCCATTAAAATTTATAGTATTTCATCATGCTCATGGACATCACTTACCAAGAACTTGTCCTTCATGCTGCCAGTTACTTTATCTGAATCCACCAGAACAGTGTAGAAATGCTCCAGTGTGGAAGCCATCTCCAAAATGATTTTGTCTCTGTTCATAATCTCGCTATGCTGTAGCGTAGCGAGTTTCTCAGCTGTCTCCATCTTGATGGACAGGGCATTTTTCTCCATCTGAAAACAAAGTGTTCAAAATCAAAGAAAAACAGAATACATTAATGTGTATGAATTGAAAAGGTTCGGAGTCCTCAGGAAACTGAGTTCTTCCCAGAAATGGAACATGTCCAAAACTTTAAAGTATTCTCTTAACTCTAAAACTGTCAAACAATGCGCCTGCCACGCAATATATCACGTAGAATGCCGTCGCCATAGTACATATATACCTGCCAACTTTACAAAACAAAAATCAGGAGATTCTGGTATGAACATCAGGAGATATAATTGGTCAAAACTGCTTATTCTACATGTCTTGCACAATACAGTACTATGATATATTTATAACATTGTCTCAAAGCCTGACTTACTATACGAGGCTACAAGCCTAAAAATTACACATCTCTATTCTCTTACAGGAAGAATGATCGGTCTCTGATAAACCTTCCGAAAATAGTATGAACTCATGCTCCGCATGTATGAATCAGTCATGCACTTAGATATCATTACTTAGCAAATGCATAGATTAATATATTGCATCAAGCGCCCTTGCGATTATTCAAAGCGCAATGCTATAAATATCAAATAACTGAGGTACCCATGCTTCGCTGCCGAGTTCTCAGAATGACTGTCCTTATAGTTTTCTGAACAGAAGCCAACATAGGTCATTACAATGACCTCAGTACGAATGTTGCAATGAAAGCCCTTATTACACTAGGCCGCCAGGTGGCGCTGCTTGTCATTGGGCATTGATTGTTATGGAGCTTATTAGACTAGGGCAGCCGGTGGCATCGCCACAAACTGGCTGCTGTCTGGCTGCCATGCCCCGCGACCGCGTTGGCTGCCACAAGTGGCGGAGAGTTGTGGCGGGGCATTGTATCATACCGAGCCTATTACACTGGGCAGCAGTCGCGCCACCATTCATTTTGACCATCATGCGGTCGGTCTACTGTGCAATAGTGATGAGAGAACATGTCGGACAACAAGTATACGTATACGGTCCTCGTACTTTCGATGAAGAAGAGAAGGCGAAGGGAGAGAAAGATGCATGTACATCCTATGTTATCATTAAGGGAATCTAAAAGGCTTGCACTACTCTTTTTGATAAACTGTATTCAGACGACAATACATTTTTTAATTACTTAAGAATGTCTAAATCGTCTTTCTTTGAATTATTGTCGTTGATAAAGGTTGATAATACCGGGGAAGATACCAAAATGAGAAAGTGCATCACACCAGAAGAAAAGGTGTAGTCACTTTGAGGTAAGTAGAACGATAAAATATATTTTAAGTTACTTTATTGCATTAGGAAATATTAACTAGTTTGAAAACAGTAAAACTTAACGGAATATCAATATTTTAGTTCAATATTTCTTATTAACCCAATCGCATCATTTGACGACCCTAGCTCATCATAGTTACTCGTGGCATATGAATCAAATGACGAGCTCTGCTCGCGACGATGCACGTGCGAAATTACAACCTATTATAATAAAACTTATTACCACCACACCTGTAGATACCCATAAATGTGACAATCTTTCCTCTTATTTTTATTCTTTCAGTCGAACCTCTACACTAGACAGGCACTTAATAGCACATACAACCTAAACAATGCGGTCTCTTATCTCAATTACAGCTGTTTAAGAAAATGCAGATAAAATGTGATAAATGCAGAGAACAAGCATGAAATATACTTAGAAATAAAGGTCTGATTCTCAATAGCTGCAACTATCCAAAGAGTGCTTCCAGTCACTATGTATTACATTCGGAAGTACAACTCTCAACATATGCTGGTGGGTTGGCACGCTTTTTACACCACCGCTTTATTCAGAAGGGGTGGCCTCGATTACAAATACAAAACTGGGAATAACAGAGACCATCTTCAGTAAGTATTTGCGAACAGATTCTCACTGTTTGGACTCTATAGTTGGGAATGAAACTAATTTTTAAGTTGCAAAAAGATGGGATCTCTATTACTGCCGATTGCCGTGACTGACACCATTTGGAAACTTATGAGTTAAGTAAGAAACTATAAATTAAGCACCTGATTTTCTTCATTAATAATAATAATAATAATAATAATAATAATAATATTAATAATAATAATAATAATAATAATAATAATAATAATAATAATCATAATAATAAATCCTGGCTTTCTCAATTTCTCAGCTGAGAGATTGAATTTCACTATCATATCACTTACCATATTCTGGTGCAGGTCCAGAGTTTCCTTTAGTTCATTAAGAAGACCTTCCTCCTCGATCTGTGACTTAGCAGAGAGCAGTTCCCCTTCACACATAAACACTGATGAACGTGCAATGCTCCGGTTTCTCTTGCATGCCTCCAGCTGACGCTCCAGTCTTGCTACCAAAACCTCGGCCCGATTACAATTCTGAAACTAAATGAAGGAGTTTTCACTTTAAAACAACTTTTTTCAAGCAGCAAAATAGCTTAAACTAAACTACTACTATTATAAAGACAGGCTTGCCTGGTGACCAAGAAAAGGCAAATTTCACTCTGATAGGTGGAATAAGGACCAACTCTGATCTGTATTTTGTTTTCGAAGAGCTACTGAATAAAGCCCTTCAATGCAGCAAGCAGGAAAATGTTACCGTATAATCTCGAATACCACCCGCCACCGAATAAGATCCGCACCCTTATTTTGAAAGAACAAAATTTTTAAAAAAAAGTGAAGTCAAAATTATTCACAATCTTTGCTAACACACATCAAATGATTAGAAAATACAAATAAAAGTAAGCAAACATTTCCAGAACGATATCCAACGAGTTCATTCATCATCATCATCATCAGTACCAACTTCGGAACTTTCATCACCATCACCTTCCCACAAAATGTCATCGCTGCCATCCATAGCATTAGAAATGTCATTTCCTGAAGCTCTTCTGTATGAGGTCTCCAGGGAAAAGATTCCACGCCATCAAAATCCACAAACACAGCAGCTGAACTTCCAGGCGCTGAATGCGACCAGGTGGCATCAGTGTGCAATTATCAGCCGCCGTCCATTCTGTATAGACTTGTTTCAAGGCTGCTTTAAATGGACAGTTCACGCAGACATACAACGGCTGTAGCATAGAAGTCATCCCGACCAGAATGACTGCTAGGTCGGTTTTCCCATCCTTGATATGTTTCTTCACAGCGTCTGTTGTGTGGCCACGGTAACTGTCGAGAACAAGCAAGCTCTTTTGTCCCAGTAATGCCCCGTTGCCAGACACACTTTACTCAGTCTTCCACAAGTGAACTGTCCATCCAGCCGGAGTTCCGAGATCTGACGATAACACCAGCGGGTAGATTTTTAGGAAGCGTCTTTCGCTTGAGAACAATGTACGGCGACAATTTGGTTCCGTTGGCAAGAATACACAACATTACCATACACCGTTGTTTTTCATTACCACCTGTTCTAATTGTAACACTATTCACACCCTTAACATACACAGTCCTGTCCACAGGTATTTCAAAGTAGACTGGCGCCTAATCTGCACTGCCAATTTGGGAAAGCAAATATGCATTTTCCTTCTGCAACCGAATTATGTGATGCTGAAACGACCAGTGTTGTCAACCCATAAATATTTTCTCCACTAAATATTAGTTGAAAATCCGCTAAATTTCGAACAAACAAAATAGCATATACCAGCTGTTTTAATAAAAGAGTAACTCAGCACTCACCAGTTTCAGAACAGGAGTTCATCATCTTCTCCTCCGCGCACTATATGCTCTGAAATAGATGTGCTGAGTTGAGGTCATGCAGTTTCATATGAAGCCACATGGTACTATTCTTTTTCAAATAATATGCTGGCAGTTCACAGCAGCAAAGACCATATGGAAATTTTCAAATCTATTTCGAAAGTGTTTCCACTTTGATTACTCTTTTCATTGTTTTTATATTGCACTGCCAATTTGACATCACAGGGAAGCTCTAACAACTAGTCTTTTAAAGTTCAATTATTTAACTACTCTTTACGAAATATCCGACTAGTTTATAACCGTTTCTTTCGACTTACCAAAAAGAACCTGATGTCAAAAGAAACATGTTATCAAACACGACACTACCCGGCTAATCATGAGCACAGTAACAATTGTAACAAATACTGACTAAGGCTGTGGGCAAAAGATGGTCTAGAAAACGAGTGGGGTAGTATGCAGCATAAGTTCAATACAACAGAAATAAGCAGACTATTGTGCCATACTAAGTTCTATTTTTTTTCCCCCCTCCCCTGGTGACTAAAGGCGATATTATTACCGCTGAAAATCGCTAAAAGAAGTTTGAAAATCCGTCAAAAAATCTGCCATCTGCTAAATGGAAAATTTATCCACTGTTCCCTTTTAAAATCCATTTACATCAAGGAAAGGACAATAAGTTCCACCTTTTCAATACTAGGCCTATATATTGTGTGAAAGTTTTACATAACAGTTAAAACATCACAACTTTTGTACATTCGGTACCGGTTTCGACAGATTCCCTGTCATCATCATCATTTTATCAAAATATTGAACAATCTTAAAATACCCAAAAATCTATCTTCAAAACAATCCATAACACGCTTACATATTACCCCTACCGCCGTCCGCGCCCACCCGATTATAGTCCCGCCTCCACCGCGCCTCCTCTTCCCCTTACTCAGTAACTCCGCCCCTCCTTGCTTCCTTCTGAGGTCCGTCTCTTCACATTCAGCCTGTTAGTTCCACTCCGATATATCTACTATCAACTTGGCACCCGAGGCGAGTCCTTCATTACGCTAATATTTCGCGAATTTTAACTCCTTCCGATTCACATATAACTTTGAATCGCGTTTTATTTTTATAGGTTCCGACTTGGATCAGGATCTTGCCAAACCATTTATGCATTCACAACTTACAACACAAGATCTTCAAGTACCACCTTAGCAAGAACCTCAATCACTATTTCCTAAAAAAAAAAAATTAATGTAAACCAACATTCCAGAATATAAGTCGACATATTGAACTGTTCAACGGACATTCTAACTATCAACATCAATACGTAGTGAAAAATTAACTCATCTATTTCTGCTTGCATTGAACATTTAATATAATTCTTCCTTTCTTGAGTCCAAGTTGAAGCTCCAATCGAATTTTATTGTACATATTTTATGTGGAACACCATTTGACTAAATGTTTGTTTACCTTTTTAATGTGTCAAACATGGCTACATGACTTCAATGAATCGACTGGTCAAAAAGTTAAAGTATTACAGATTTAAGCCTACAATCAAATTTCGCTATATATTACAAGAACAAAATTTCTTTCAACAAGCTAACCTTTTAATTAGAAATAATAAGGTGTACACCTTATAGAAATATGACTTCCCATTTTACTGACCTTCAATTTGTATATGTGTATACTATTTTAAACATATAATGTATATTTTTAATCCACCATTGTAATCACACCATAAGAGTCATGATCTATACTTGTCTTTGTTTAATTATTCTTGGCTGATGGTGACAGGGAATCTGTCAAAACCGGTACCGAACGTACAGAAGTTGTGATGTTTTAACTGTTATGTAAAACTTTCACACAATATATAGGCCTAGTATTGAAAAGGTGGAACTTATTGTCCTTTCCTTGATGTAAATCTTGTTTCAATACGGAACCTAAGTATGAAATTCTTAACGTTAAACTTTTAAAATCCACCAAATTTGGCGTAAAATCCGCTGAGTTGGCAACACTGGAAACGACAATACCTTCTCATCGTGGGCACCAGGAAGACGTTGTGAAATTGAGCTACGCCTTTGTATGCTCAACCCATTTATTTTATAAAAATTACAAACCCATCCTCGGCTTGCCTTAAACCCTTCCGATTAAAGTTCATTTGCGATATCTAATGCCTTTAGCCGACACATTTCGGTTGACTCACCATATCCCAATTCCCGCCTTTCTGTCACATGTTTATAGTTTTTCTTCAGTTTCTAGAAACTGTACACTCAGTCCACGAAAAGCTCTATGATCACCACTACATAATCATAGCACATTATTCTTTTTTTTTTAATCGCAAATACACGACTCCTCAATATCGTATTTCCTACCGGCGGCACGATTTCCAATAATTTCTGCTTCCCGAACTACTTTTCAGTTTCTCACTCACAGTAAAAGATCGCAAACACTTTGTGGAATTCATGCTGATACTCTGAGAACGTGAGCGATACTGACTCCAAGTGCGGAAGTAGCGTACACTGAGAGAAGAGAGAGCCTTGTTGCCAAGCCGCGCCAGCAGTGATGCCCGATTCACGCGCATTCTGAAAGATAAATTTCCCAAATTTTTAAATAAAACCCGCACCCAATTTTGGAAGAGATATTTTTGAAAAAACAGTGCGGGTGGTATTCAAGATTATATGGTAAATAACTTTCCTCAAAGCCAAAACAGACCAGTGCTTGTTAACCCATTTGTGCCCACTTGGAAATTTCATTATTAGAGGAATCTACGATGTTATAAACATGTCTGGGCATTGTCAACAAGAAATACACACAACAATGCGCATTGACAGTTACAAGGAAGGAAGGATGTTTGGAAGAGGCGAGCTTCAAACACACTATCATCTCCGTAATTGAATGGTTAGCTGAGATAGATCATACCAAGATGTGCAATGATATTGTGTTCATGTGCACTTAGTGCGATTCTATGTTACGAAAAAAGTGCCAATTAACGCGAGTCTTACAAACATGTCCGTAATCTACTTAACAATTTTCACCAAATTACAATGTTTCTGACAATTTAATGCCAATTATCTAAGACTCCAATACAAAATTAGCGAAGAAGAGATCCAAATATCGGGATCAGATTTAAAAAATATTTTTGATATCAGTGCAATGATTGTTATTTCTCTTGAATTTCAAAGAATAACTAGTCTGTTTTTGAAGCGCCATTGGTCTTGTTTCTGTTACGTTTGTGCACAGAATATCATCGTAACATATCAACATCCATCTTTCAGCACATAGCATTTACTGTGACAGAGATAATTGAGAAACTTCAGACTCTAGATTCGCCATGATGACTCTGAAGTTATTTGCACACGTTTCGTGTGTGGATTAGCATCCGCTTTCTCAATAAACAAAGTTTTCATCATTTGTAAACTGTCTAGCAAGTCATCTCATTTTCGGTCCGAACAAGAAGCGTCTTAACCAGTTTTGGCTCTATATACCCCAGTGCTCAGATAGAGAAGCAATCAGGAGTTATATACCAATTACAGTAGTTTTGATACTGTTCTGAACAAAAAACTGATCCCCAGTGGTGTTGTACTACCTTCAAGTGAAAGCTCACTAGAAAATTGAATCGTGAGCAACTTCAGAGTCATCCTGTGCAACGTGGTCGGCCGAGCTGTCTTGCTTGCTGTCGTGTACACAGCCTCCCTGCTCAGGTGGCAGCACACCGGCCTCTCACCACTGGTTCCGTGGTTCAAATCCCGGTCACTGCATTTGAGTTTTGTACTGGACAAAGCAGAGGCAGGACGGGTTTTCCTCCGGTACTCCAGTTTTCTGTCATATTTCATTCCAGCAACACACTCCAATATTTCATTTCATCTGGCAGTCAATCACTGCCCCAGAAGAGTGCGAGAGGCTTCGGCAGCCGGCACAATTCCTATCCTCGCCACTAGATGGGGGGCTTCATTCATTCCATTCCCAGTCGAATGACTGAAAAACGGGCTGTGGATTTTCACTCTAATCTTGATGCTCACCTATAATTTTTCCCCCTTTTACCAAACCAAACCATACCCTATGTCGCAACAGCCCCGAAGGGCCATGGGCTACGAAGTGACCGCTGCTCAGCCCAATGGCCTGCAGATTACAAACTGCTGTGTAGTCAGCACAACTAATCCTCTCAGCCGTTATTCTTGGCTTCCTAGACCGAGGCCACATCCCATCAGATGGCTCCTCAATTGTAATTGGACCTCGGACAAGCCCTCAGATATAGGTAAAAAAAATCCCTGACCTGGCCGGGAATCGAACCCAAGGCCCCCGGGTAAGAGGCAGGCACGCAACCTCTACACCGCGGGGCCGGCACTTATTCCCTTTATGGAACCCTCTATTATGACCCATCACATCTTAAGTGTATGACCTATTAGATGATCCCGCTGTCTTTTTATTTGTGTCAAACACTTCATTCGTGACTGGTGCTCCATGCAGCTGTAGGCCGACATGCTAAGGCGGTGAAATTACGTTCTCTACCAAATCTTCACCCAGGCCAGTCGTGCTGGTGCATCGTGCACACAACGTGGCTGGGAACGCTAATTTAAATTTCTTATGGTGGGAATGTTACGAACATACTAAAGAGTTGAAATAATAACATTAAGTTATTTATTAGACCACCTAATCAATACAAAATCGTCTTGGATGATTTACATAAATTTGTTAGCTAATGGTGGGACATGTTTCGCCTTCCCTGAAGGCATCATCAGCCATAGTCTTAACCTTAAATTAAAAATAAGCGTCTAAATAACATGTAATGAAATGAATTTTAAAAATCTTGAAGAGATTTGAAGTAAAATAACATTAAAAATAACAATGATGGTTTGAAAATACAATGTGATGAGATACAATAGTGGAAGTATTAACAAAATTAACATTAGAAGGCTGCTAAAATAAGTACAATGGATAAAACAACAGATTGTTATACAACAAGTAGTAAGATTGCATAAAAGTAAAGTTGATAGTCATGGCGGTTATAATTAGACGATGGCGAAAAATGTTATATAATCAAAGTAAAGAGGAGAGAATAAAAGTCAAAGTTAGTCGAGAGATCCAAAGTTCATCATGATCTTGAAGATAAAAGACGAAAGTCAGATGCATATGGTGAAGTTGTAGAACACGTTGAGGATATGAAGTTGGTGAATAGAAGTTGAAGAACAGTTTCAAATAGGATCACTATGGACCATCTCAAAATTTGAAGTAATGTTCAAATGTTGTAAATTGTGAGTCTGTAGATATTCTAGTTGAAAAAGCATATAAAAGTGGAATCTGTAAATGGAAGCAAGAAACGTAGAGTTAATTGTGTGAAAAGATATTTGAAAAATATTGAAGTAGAATCGTATGCACTTACCATTTGACGGTGACAAAGATAGCTTGTAATATTATGAGTTAGAAGAATTTGCAACCGTAGACTTCTTGCTACGTGTGTTATAAATGAAGTTTTGTGCTGGAGGGGGATCTGCTTGCGTTGACGTAACTATTGGAGTGGGGCTGCTATTGGTGGGAGGGAAGGAAGAGAGTGTATTACTGCGCGTGTTGTAACGGTGTAAGGCTATTGGAGGGAGCGATGTTCCGGTGGGTGTGGCTATGGGTTTATTGGTTGTATTTGAATTAGAGGTACTAGCGGCGGGGGGAAGGGAGGGGGGTATATTAGCTGTAGGGGAGGTGGGAACTCTAATTGATGTGAGGTTGAAGATTTTTAAGAATTTGTTGGTGAGGGAAGTTGATTCTCGTAATAAAATAAGAATCTGTTCATACAAGGGGCTTTTTTTATCAATAGTGTCATTTAGATTTTTATCTTTATTAAAATGTTGGTCTCTCCTCTTTACTTTGATTATATAACATTTTTCGCCATCGTCTAATTATAACCGCCATGACTATCAACTTTACTTTTATGCAATCTTACTACTTGTTGTATAACAATCTGTTGTTTTATCCATTGTACTTATTTTAGCAGCCTTCTAATGTTAATTTTGTTAATACTTCCACTATTGTATCTCATCACATTGTATTTTAAAACCATCATTGTTATTTTTAATGTTATTTTACTTCAAATCTCTTCAAGATTTTTAAAATTCATTTCATTACTACATGTTATTTAGACGCTTATTTTTAATTTAAGGTTAAGACTATGGCTGATGATGCCTTCAGGGAAGGCGAAACATGTCCCACTATTAGCTAACAAATTTATGTAAATCATCCAAGACGATTTTGTATTGATTAGGTGGTCTAATAAATAACTTAATGTTATTATTTCAATCTAATATCATCAATACGGACCAAAAATGATATTTATTACATGTAACATACTAAAGAGTATCGTAAATGTGCTATTCATGTTTCTTTAACATATATCCAATAGGGCATGGACTGCAATTTCGGAATAATGATGTAATAACCAGGGAAACGCGCTACAGAGGGACGTCTTAACCAGTTTTGACTTATTAAGTTGCATTTTTTTAATCTCCTTTTCTAGTCTAATTTATATAAAAGAAAATATGAAGTTATACAAAAGGTAAAAATTGTCAATATATGGGAAATTTTTCAAAATGTTTCTTTTAACAACTTGTGTTACACACATTCTCATGTATATAATAATATTGCAAATACAGTAATAAGGAATACTTAAAAATAGTTAAAAATGAAGAGGAAAACTAACCTGGGATGCTGTAGTCCGGATCTTTTGAAGCCGTTTTTGTATCTCTTTCTTTACCATGATTTTGTGTTCCGTTAAGCGAATTTCGGCATCAAGTTTGAGGACATCTGACTGAGTGATTGCCATCTTCTCAAAGAGAAAATTTAACTTCTCTTTCCATTTAGTAACAGACTCATTCTCTGCAGCTATATCACGGATCTTGGAAGTTGATGGCACCTCACTGAGGGGCACTGAGTCTGTGCCTTTCTTGGACTTTTCCTCTTCAAGCTGCTTCTCCAGTGTGGTGATTTTCAGACGCAGTTCTTCAACGAGCCTGATGTACTGATTTATGTGCATGTCCACTGAATACACATTATTGCGGATCTGGAAGAGAATTTAAAAAAATAGAAGAGTGATTATGGTAGTTAAAAGAGCAAACTTCAAGATTACAATTTTGACAACAGTGTAATCGTCTCATTTCTCAGCTGCTTTTCCAACAACTCGTATGGATCATGGGTACGATCCGTAACACGTACGTGGACTGGCCCAGTTGCACAGCTTATTTACAAACTTGAAAATACTTACACTCCACTCTATTTTCATTAAAGTGTCAATAAGTTTTCTGAACAGTGTCTGCTTAACATACTATGATACTAAGGTTTGAAATAAATAGTACTAATGGACAAATACAGTGAAGCCTTCTTTAACGACTGTCCCAAGACATGGACACTCTTCAAATATGGACAGATTTATGTTTCAGTTGAAATAATATAGAAACAGTTATAAGATCAACGATCATTAGGGACATTCTCAGTTGAAGACATGGACAGCTAACTGGGAGTCTTAAAGCTTGATTTATCTCTTGATACGGAAAGAACTGGGATGTCCATAGGTTTATTAGCTTCTTCGGTAGATCAGTGGTAGAGTGTCCGACCATCGATTACAGGTTCAATTCTCAACAGAGAACAGAAGAAAACCCTAAAGATGAGCAATTGCATTTCATTTTAGCAGATTTGACTGTAACATCACCTCTTCTGAGTTGTCTTACAGGATGTAGATGGGAGCGAAATACCAGCACACTACTGCATATATAATTAAGTCAGAAATGCGATATGAAGTATATAGAAACGATGAGTAACTCGTGCCCTATTTGTAGATCTCAATGTTGACTAGAGAAACTTACTACATGGGTCGTAAAGCAATCTCTTCACAACCAGTTATCTTTTGATTTAAAATGCTGTAACAAAAAAAAAAAACTACTGCAAATAAAATTCTGGAGATTTCTCTAGTACCTTCGTAGAACTGTCCTCCATATTGACAGCTTGCTACCCTCAATCAGTCTGAATGCTGATTATATTCCAAACTATGCTTCGCTGAGAGCGCAAGGAACCTAGGTAACACTGCAAATCCTTGATTGGTCTACACTGGGAGCAGTGCCGTATATGCACATACTGTACAATCTGTGCATCCTAAATCTAGGAAAATTTCTTAAAGAAATGCTTTATGTTTTTTGTTTACAAGAAATTTTTCTTGCATAATGAACTTTCACAATGCTCCTACCCGGCAGGAGCTGGATAACGGGAAATGACGATGATGATGATGAATGAACTTCAAAACAGAATTAAATATACATTTGTTTTAAGAAACTCATCAAATCTTCGTGTTGTTAGGTAGCCAACCCACTCAAATCAGAATTGTCATGTATTTTGCTACTTTCGCCTGTGTGTGGTCGTAATGTGATTTCTGGTATTAGCTGTATAGGAACATGCTGTGTGAAATGCATGGCAATTACTACTTGCTTTCCTTACACGAGTTTGTTTTGTTTTGCCAGTTGGGAGTAAACTTTCTCCGACATTGTACTTCCTTTCTGTTGTGAAGTTTCCAATGTTCCCTGCATCTTCAGTAACACAAAGCTTTTCTTTATTCTGAAAAGCGATTAGGAGAAAGTGTAGTCGTACTTAATACATTGTTCATACTTCTAACGTGCTTCTGATGACACAGACGACAGAATCCATTGTTTGGGGCAAAGTGGTACCAATCAGTGAGAACCCAAGCTTATCTTTGCTAAATTCCAGAAAAAATATGTGCAGAGTATTCACATATACACTTAAATTTACAGTTAGAATGGGCAACCTCCCAGCCTGAAAAGGACAAATAGCTACATCCCTTTGATGCCAAAAAAAGACAGGTTTCACTGTACAACTACGTTTATAGAAATGAAGGGCAGAACCTAAGAGCCATCAGCAGGAATGAATGCAGAACAATAATAAACAAGCTTCAAAATGAATCTGATAACGCTAAGAGCAGATACAGTGATTGGTGGGTATTCCACATATCACACACACACACACACACACACACACACACACACACACACACACACACACACACACCAGCGGCCTAAACATGGATCAATTTACCGTACCGCACAACATGCTAAGTGTTGTCGCATTAATTCTGCAATCACCACGAATTATAGATCTCTTATGAATTTATCAGCACTCACCTTTGTGTTTATTTTCTTTGCTCGCGTTGCATAGTTGAGGGTGTTAAATGTTTCCTCGAAGGTCTTCGAACTGGGGGACACATTTGCAATCATCACCGTCTTACAATTGCCACCGAGTGAATCCTTCAGTAGACGAGTCAACTTTGAGTCTCTGTATGGTATGTGTTTCTGACCATCAGCCAAAGCATTGACACAATTGCCTGTGTGACACAAAAAAAATTACAATATCATGAGGCCACTCGCAAGCAAATAGTCAAACAAGATACCTCAGTTGCCTTCAGTATCCAAGTTAACCCATACACAGGCTCAAATATTCTAACTTGGTAACATGGCAGCATTATATTACAAACTAGCAGTTCTCCCAGCTCCAGCAGCATTGAAGCCAGACTTTTACACAAGCAGTATCAATAGTGAACAGTCCAACAATAATTACACCAGATCACTCTTCCCATCAAATTTCATCTCTGACCTGGGCCTCTGCATCAATTTGTACGGTTATGATATATTGGTATTAACGATAAATACCAAAATTTTTTAAACTTAAATTTTATGTGCAGATAACACGAATCTTGTGAAGAAAGTCAGGATATCGTATTTATTTGCAAATAATCATGAAATCTAATGATCTTGCAAAATCACGCCATTAAGTTATAGACGAGAAAGGTTCCACCTTGTCAATACAAATTTATTTACATAAATATCTACAGTACCGGTTTTGACTCTTTACATGTAGTCATCTTCAGCTGTACACCGTTACATTCACATAAATCAAATTAGTTGATTTGCCTTGTCACAATGATAGCCATAAAAATACGATATATCTTACTACTAATTGAGCCTACTTTAGGGTAAATTTGACTATGTACAATCTAAAATGTGTAGGTGAATCTTTTAGGCCTAAAAACATGTAAATGGGCTGTTAAAAGTACAATTACATAAACACTTTCTTAAAAATGTATGTGGTACATGTAAAATGTTGTCTTAAAGTATACAGTTCAAGTAAAATTCGTTATATTAGAAACATTTTGTTAAAATAAGTTTTCCGTCTTGCAGGTGTTGATTTTCTTCAATATGATGTGAAAATCGTATAAATGAACTATTATTAAAAGTAACAGTTAACTAGGCACTTTTAAAATATATATATTACATGTAGAATGTCGTCTTAAAATGTGCAAATACGTATAAGATTCGTTGCATTAAATACGAAACAATTTTTTATAGAATAAGTTTCCGGTCTTGCATTCGTTGATTTTCTTCAAATGATATGGAGAATGTCTATGCTTTTTTTATAGGAGGTGCTCTTCTTTCTGTTGTATATTGTGCTTATTGATTAGTTTATAGTTGACTATCATTAATAACAAGTTTGATGTATTGTCTGAGGTAGATGTGTGCAGCTGTGGTTGAATATGGCTGGAATATTGAATATAAATTTGTTTTCTATGAGTGCCAAATGCAGGAAGGTGGGTCTTCTCCGGTCTATAAATGTCTACGTGTATCTGTAAGAAACGAAAATGAAAATTAAGAATTTATAGTCTGAGGAATGCCTGTTGTGTGCGTGTGTGTAATATAGAGTACTTACGATTGCTATTGTGGTTGTGAAGCGCTAGCTTTGGCTGCTTGGCATGCACTGTGTCGTGTTCCTCTGGTGCTAGTGTCCGCTGTTGAAATGGGAATGGAGGGGTGAGGGATGAGGGGAGTTGTTGTGGGGGTAGGGGTAGAGTTGGGCGTGTCGATCATCTGTGTGTTGACGCGTGCTGGATGCTGTTTGATTAAGATAATTTTTTAGTGCGGGGATAATTTCATTGAATATGGTATTGGTTTTTTCTGTGATTTCATTTATGTTGTAATTAGGGTTGGTATATTGGTCTAGTGATATGTATAGTTCTTCTGTTATATTGAGTAAGGGACCTTTGGGGTTTATGTTAAGTATTTTCATGTCGATTTCAATGTTCGTGAAATTATGTTTATATTCGTCAATATGTTGAAGTATTGCAGAAAAATGACTGTGTTTCGCGGCATTAACGTGTTCGTTGTACCTAATTGTAAAATTCCTAGCAGTACGTCCTATGTAGCTTATTTCACAGTTATTACACTTGATACGGTATACTCCTGAGTGGTGATATTTATTAGTGTTATTGTCTTGGTATTATATATTAGTACTATTGTGAGATGTTTTGAAGGCTATTTTTAGGTTGTGTTTTTTAAATATATTAGTGAGTATATGTGTGTATTGTTGAAAGTGAATAGTGCATAATCTTTCTTGGGTTTATCTATTTTTGTTAATCTGGTTTCTGGTTGGGATTTGATTTTCTGAATGATGGTGTTGACCATTTCTTTCTTGTAAACGTTATTCTTAGCTATCTCATGAATTAGTCGTATTTCTTCATTAAAGCCGGTTCTTGATAATGGTATGTTAAAGGCCCTATAAATCATACTGTAATATGCTGCTTTTTTATGAGTTTTGGGGTGGATGGAATCTGTTTTGATCGTGTTCGATGTGTGTGTGTGGGTTTTCGGTATATTTTGAAAGAAATAATTTTCGTGCCTAGTCATAGTCAAATCGGGGTAATTTAATTTCTAGTTGTTTTCGGTTTCTTTTGTAAATTTTATGTTCAGGTCTAGTGCGTTTAATTTTTTTAATAAGATGTTGTCATTGGTGTGTCTTATCAATGATGGCAAAAACATCGTCGACAAATCTGCACCAGAAGAATATGCCGTCTGTTTTTTTGATAAAGGTGTGTTCTAGGTAGTCTATGTATATCTCAGCTAATATGCCGGAAGCAGGTGACCCCATTGGAAGGCCTTGCTGTTGGTAAATTGTATCATGGAATTTGAAGTAGTTATTGTTGGTTGCAAATTCGAGTATTTTGATGAATTCAATTTCTAGGTTGCTTAATTTGCTATAATTTTTTAGATTAGATTGAATTATTTCTATGGCATTTTTGGTGGGAATGCTGGGGTACATATTGGTTATGTCAAACGAAGCGATGGTGTGGTGTTCTATTTGTAATTCTTTTGTTTTTTTGCAAAAATCTATTGAATTTTGTACGGTTTTTTTTTTTTTGGCTTGAAAAAAGCAATGTTTCTTAAGAAATTTTTGGATAAATTGTGAAATTTTATATGTTGGGCTTGCCCTGTAATTTATTATCGGTCTCATAGGTGTATTATCTTTATGTATTTTTGGGTAGGCTTTTGCCGTGGATAGTTGGGGGTTCATAGTCATGAGTTTGGTAGCCTCAGTTTCCATGAGTAAAACTTGTGTTTAGTAGTTTTTAGGTTCTTTTGTATGCTGTTGGTTGGGTCTTTGCGTATGATTCGGAAGGAACTATCTTTAAAACATTCTTTAGTTTTGGTTATGTATTCGTCTTTGTCTATGATAACTGTGGTGTTGCTTTAATCTGCTTTCGTTATGATAAGGTTGTTTTGTGTGATTTTATTTTTAAGTTTGTTTATATGTACTTTTTTTTGTACCGTTATTGAGTTATTGTGACTGATTTTATTTATGTATTGTGGTAGCTTTTTTATGGTGTCATGTCTAACTTCCTCACGTAAGTCATATGGGATCTTTTGTATGGCTTGTTCGGTTTCTGTGATGGTAGTTATGATGTTCTGAAATGCTGACATATTACCCCATTGGCGCAAATTTGGCACAGAAAGCCACATTTGTCACAAAATACTTGCAAAAACAATATTCATGGAGGTTTAAAAAGGACTCCCTCATTTACCTACGCATGTGACGAGGAAGCAGATCTTTACTGTAAGTAGATGTAATCCGTATTGAAGACCAATATAGTGTAAAACAAAAGCTAAAGGTTTCCACGTACTCAATACCGTTGATCCATATATCAAATTCACTCTAGAATCAGAAACTGGGCATAAAATCACTTTTAGACTTAACAATCTCAACACACCATTATTCCCTTAGCTACAAAATTTATAGAAGACCTACACAAACCTAAACACCATACATAAGACTTTACATCCACAAGTCCATAAACGTGCTGCATACTACAAGCATGGTTCATCGTGCATTCAATATCCCAATGTAAAAAAAAAAAAATTATACATGAATTAAACACCATCAGAAACATAGCCAAGGCCAACTGATATAATAAATATTTCATTGAAGGAATAATGAAGTCAGATATCGACTTTCCACTACTCTCACTAAAGAAAACTAACAAAACCGTATTCCCCACTTTCACTTTTAATAATCCACAGATGAAACAGATTTTGAACATTTCCAAACAACATGACATAAAAATATATTTTAAAACAGACAATAATAATGCATCAATTTTACACAACAGAAACGTAGTAATAATAATAATAATAATAATAATAATAATAATAATAATAATAATATTCTATAGATCAGTGTTTATATGCTTAAATGTAGTAGCTGTCCGTCCACCTATATCAGCCAAATAGGTAGAAACTTTGACAAGAGGTACTTAGAACATGTAAATTCGTGTAAATATAATAGATTTTCAGCTATGGGAAAACATAGGATGGACTCAAACCATGAATTCACAAATATTGATCAGGATCTAAAAATCTAAAAAATGCTTGATAAGGGCTCTCTGCTCAATATCTTGAGAGATTTATTTCATCCACCTGGATCAATTCTTTAATCCCAATTTCAACCTCAATGAAATCTGAAAAACAAACCCTTTATTTGATCTATTAATTCCTATATTCAATAAAAAGAAATTAAGTTCTCTTAACCCCCTTCATTCCCTCCAGCAATCACACACCATTCCACATCCCTCAGCCCCACCTTAGGCATTTTTATTTTTTTATTTTATATATTTTTTATTGTATTTGCATCCATGTTCGTTTCGGCCACATCGGAAACAAAGAACATCTCAACTCTTTCCCATCAACATCACTGTGTTCACACTTTTTTCAGCTGAGCGGAGCTCTAGAAGATTTCTCTAGTGTTGATAGTTCAGTGTTTCACCTGGTCTTCTGTGAGGTGCAGTCTTCCAATTGGAGAAGAGCCGAGAAAATACAAACTGTATTGAATAGGACGAAACCTTTAGCTTTCAGAGCAATAAGAAATAATGTATTGGCAACTGTCACTCCATGATTACTAGACTCAAGATAGAGAGACCCTGTTACAAATATAGTTCATTCCAGGGGCCTGTTCCACAAAAGTACGGTCTTGTATATTACAAGTAAATTCTCTAGTAACTTGTACAAATACCAGAGTTTCTGTTCCACAAAAGAATTCTCTACAGTTGTACTTTACTACTCCATACTTACAAATTACTAGTGAATTTTTATAGGCGTGTTCCACAAAAGTACTACTACTTGTAACTTACTAGCGAATTGAGAAGAATTCTCTACCAGTGAAAGGACAATAATATATAAATGTACTAGTGCTATTTAAATACGCTTATTTTGGATACATTTTGATAAATATGTGGTCTAGCAGTAGTGATAGTGATGATGATGAAAATTAAAACTATCGTCTGTACAGAGAAAGAATAAACTTCCAGTTTAACACTGTATTTGAATAAAATGAACGTTTTAGGTGAAGCACAGTACAAGTGGAAGAACTTTTGATAGATATTGGCTATAGCTTAAAATATCCTACGAACAGAAATAAATCTCTCTCTGCTAAACAACATTTACTAACAACATTACATTGGCTTGGGATGGCAAAATCTTCGGTCTGTGGTAGCTGCAATAAATGATATAAAATTTCCTCAAATTGTTTGTTGGCCTGAAAATACTGAAAAAAACATATGCCAAGAAGGACATTCCTGGAATCATTAATGAGCAGAATATCTCTTACATACGTCCAACTTTTCCCCACAAAAGCTCCATGAACTTTTCCCAAGTCAAATATTTCCATCCAACCATTTATTTTGTCTTGTTTTTTCAGACTCTCGCTGAATCCACCGAAACAAATGTCTTTCCTACCTTCTATTTCCTTCAAAATGAATAACTTTGTTTCTCTTGACATCATTTTAACAATTCATGCAGAGTTTGCAATTTCGTAACAATTAAGTTTGGCGGCCGAATATCGGTATTAGCGGCATCTGATTCCTAATGACAGACCAAGGTAGGTATGTTAGACTCTCGTAGAACATACGCGAGGATCGCGGAAGAACAGAATGGGTGATAATAACGGAGTAATTTCCTATCATCAAAGAAATAAACTGAAAAATAACATCGTAGCATTAAAAAATTCACAGGAATATTAGTTCTTTCAATCTTTGCTGCATAAGTTACAGTAAAATACGATATTACGATAAATGAGGCAAGCATAATCTAATTCAACGAATGGAATACGAAGATAAACAGCTGATTCATGCTATGACGTAGTATGTTTATTGATATGTCGTCACTTGTAAAACTTGTAACAATTCACTGGTAATATACAAGAGACTATCAATCTTTTGTGGAACAGAAATGTACAACTCCATACATTACAAGAACCCACACTAGTAACTTGTAATGTACAAGACCATACTTTTGTGGAATAGGCCCCAGGGCCTCCAGAGTCAAGGTGTAGCAATTTCTATCGCCTCACAAAAAAGATTCTAGGTATAAAATGTTTCCATTGTTAAATGAAAGAAGCTACATCAAAAATGATTCGATGGTCATTATGTATGGCATGTTCTGCCACAGCATGTTCCATCACAGGTAGGATTGGCAATATTCTCAGACCATTTTTAAATCTAATATAGACAATTGTTTGCAATCTGTCAAAGATCCTATTGGTTTAAACTGTGCTGGAATATACGATTCTTTGCTCCTGTGAATAGGTTTATGTTGACCTACCATGTAGGAAGGTAGCAACGAGGTTTATAGAACATCACAGGCACTCATGTCTTTACCAGCCAGAGAAGTCTGCTGTGGCAGAACATACCATACATAATGACAAATCATTTTTGATGCAACTTCTGTCATTTATAAAGAAAAATATTTTATACCTAAAAATGTCATTTGCGAGGTGATAGAAATTGCTAATCACCCGAATAATTTTTACAAAGGTGGCAGTTATCTACCAAGTAGATCATGGATGGACATGATCAAGGTTGATCTAGTCACCCGAGGATTGACAGTGGATGATGTTCTCCATGACAAGTTGTATATGGACAGGAAGAAGTGGAAGAGACTCATTAACAGTACCTGGGGAAACTGGAAGTGTACAAAGATGAAGGTGATAAACATTTCAAAGCATTTTACTTGACATTTCAAGATACTCATACGATAATTAGTAATTTCTTCACTTTTGCCAACATATAATATTCGACTTTTCTTAGATCGAATTCTGATTCCGCTGGACTTGTGTAGATTATCACATATCCGAAGTTAATGATGTGCAATATGTCCAGTCATGTGTTCTTGGGTTGTCACCTGTTCTGGGGCATTTCAAGTCTGTTGGACATTTCCCATACAATCATTTTTTGCTCACATATGGTTCATATTATCACGTAGCTCCATATCATTGACGAGTTTACACTATGTAAACTATACTGTACATATATGCACACAATTTAAGTGATTCGATAGAATCTGAGGATGTTCTTGTAGAACGAAGCATGTTATTCTTTGTATATATAGTGGAACCTTGATTATCCGTTCCCGGAAAATACGTTTTCCCGGAATATGCGTTCAAATTATGTGGTCCCACGAGCATCGCAATTAAATCACGTTGTAAAACTCCCGCATTATCTGTTCCTTGAACAAACTATTTCCCGGATCAACCGTCCAGAAATTCGAGTCCCATCAATGCTAAATCCTTGATCAATCGTTTTTTAATAAAATGTATCTCACGAAAGGACAGCTACGGCATATTTATGGATCTTGGCGTTAATGCCCCGTCACCGCGATAATTAAAGCAAGTACTGTACCAGTACTGCAAAAGCGATCGGCGGTAAACTTGCATACGGAACCATCTTAGCATCGCATTCGGGTGGTATTGTTTAGAGAATCTCGGAATATCATAAAGCAGAGACTGGCCACAACAATTGCAAGGAGATACGATGCAATTCGACAGCTCTGCTTGAAGACTGAATGAGTTTCGTCAAACGTTCACACTTATAAAACGTCCATATTATGTCCAGGGTTAGATGTTTATATTTTACATTGCATCTAGTTAAATTTCGGAAAGACTACTTACATGTAAATTTTTAGCGAGGAGGTTATTTCTCTACATGCATTTCAAATAAGTTTTCATGATACAGACACGGTTAGGTTAGGAGACTCTTAAGAAGAAAGCTGAAGTGTCTGCCACAGAAAGCTCTGGAGTGACACAGTTTTTCTCCGAATCCAAGACTTTTTTTTCCTCAGTATCTCATGCGAAAACTCAAGGGTTATCTTGCATTCGCGGCCTAACCGTAAGTTAATAGATACCCCTGGCAAACACCACGGTAAATACGCTGCTTCTTTTCTCCCCCCGCACGCCCACGCATACACAAAACTAGCTGACAATAAACGACCGCCTCTATTATATATTGCTAGCCGCGACAATCGGGTGTACAGTGCCTGTGTGTAACGTCACTGGATCTCGGGAAATAGTGAAGAGAGTATGACGTTCCATTAGCAGCTACAAAAACCTATCTCAAATCTGCAGAATGGCATCAAAATATGCGAGCCTTCAAATTCTTAGAAAGGCCGGCTACTGAGTGGTAGAGTTATAACGCATCTATTGTACTGTCCTTGTGGCAGCCTCCTCATGGAGGAAGTTGTATTAACAATAAACGCTTAGTAAAATTAAGTTTCATAGACAGCAGGAACATTTTCGTGATGGATAGTCATATTGTGCCCGCAAATTTTCAACGGGTCCTCGTCGATATTACGATGCCAATTTTAAATTAATGGTTATTACACTCGGAAATGTACAATAATTGTGCAGCCGCAAGAAAACACGGCATAGGCCTAACTAAACCCAATATTTGGCGTTAGCGTGAAGACAAAGAGCTATAAAAATGCGTACTGTACAAAAAATTGCATTCAGTGGTCTGCAACAAGGACGCTTTAAAGAAGTCGAAGATGAAATTGTGAGGTATGTGCACAAAAAAAGGAAATGCGGAATGGCTATACCGTAGCGCAATAAACTCGCTCGTTGAATTTCAACATCTGCAATTAGGCATTTACAACGCTAGCCTCTGAATTTGGCCGAACCCGGCGAGGCGTGCTTGTAGCAGTAGCCGGTTATATCTGACGCTGCGTAAAATTAACAAGAATAATTTCCTGATGGCTCGTCGTATTGTAGAGACGCATGGAATAGGTATTGCCAACAAATTTTCAACGGGTTCTCTTCAGAATTATGATGCCAGTTTTAAGTTAATGTTCGTTAAACCTGCGGAAATAAAGAATAATTGTGCAGCCACAAAAAAATACAGCATGACAAAAGCCACTGTTCGACATCTAAAAGTAGTTAAAAATGCATAGGCCTACTGTGCAACACAGGCATTCATATGATTTTACGAAGTATTTTTTGAGCCTGATTTAAATTATTTGAAGGAAAAAGTGGGGTTCGGCAGAGAAATAGGTACCATATTTTTTCAGAATGAAATTAAACACACGTGTTCACGTTGTATCAGATTTCGAAAAATAACAAACAAGTAAGCCGTAGTGTGGATATCATCTAAGGAAACAGAAGTTTTGAACAAACTGATTGCCGTTTCATGCCAATTTTAACATGTATGGGATTTTTTTCCAACTTCTATACAAAATCGGATATAATGTAAATCCACTATAGCGAGTAAATGTTTAGTTGTTATGAATACTCGCTATAACTGACTTCTACTATATAGCTTCAGAGTATAATTTAAAGATAGAAGACAGGATAAAACTGTCTCACACTTGCTAGTATAATGATCTCTTTGGTAACAATATAATTTGAATTTCATGCCTCTAATAATTCAATCACAACTCCTTACAGTACACTTACCCAATTGAAATACCTGATTCTTATCATTACACTAAGACGATGGGCTCACCTAAAGCTAAGAGGGATTTGTTGATGTTCGATCCCTCACAGAATCTCTTTCCTTTGCCACCAGTGACTGCCCCTCGCTCTGAACCTGCCAAGTCAATCATCAGCAGCTTTGCTATCTTCACCTGGTTGCTCAACTTGTCAGCAATACGAATCATTACCTGCAAGCATAACATTCTGATATTTATCAAGCAAATTCAAGAAAAGTGGCATTTTAAATCAGCTCAATTCTACCATAAAGTTACTTACCTTCCCCGACACAAGTACCTTTCAGATCTGTTTCAAGCATACTTTATTCCCATTATAGGTGATGAAAAGGAACAATCAAATCATATACAGGGTGGTTGGAAACAATGGAACTGGGTATATGAGCATTAGATGGTTGGTCGGATGCCTAAAGCCGTTGTCATTTTATCATCTGCTGAGGTTAGCCAATCACTGTACTTTGCGGGTGAATTCAAATGAATGGGCGAGATTAAAAAGGAAGACTAATTTCTATGGCGCAATTGGAAGTTGAAGTTCACAGGGACTTTTAAAAGGATTCCTTCTTAAACTCAGCTCGTAACCAATTTGCTTTTGTAACATCAGGGAAATATGAAATTATCATAGAGGCAAAAAAAGATAGCCCATTTATTTTGTATTCACACAGTACTAAATGAAGAAATTAAGGACTAAAAAATGGTGGCCAGCTCATTTTAAATCTTTACAATCATCTGGCTTACAAAATAGAGGAACCAGGTTACGTTGCAGAGGAATCTTTATTTTTAATCTCAGCCATTCATCAATTTAGGTAGTTGTAGTTGACTCGTCTTCATGGTGGTGATTATTATAAGGAATGGTAATAGCTCTTTTTAAACAATCAGTTGAGAGATATGATCCTTCGAAGACTGAGTAGGACTATCGTAAATTCCTAAATTAATTTTTTGTGGACTCTCTATATTTCCAAAACCAGTGAGATAAAGAAGGAAAAAGATGCCAGTGACTTTAAATTGAGCAAGGAGCCAAAATGTCATTACCATTTGGTAATATATATTACAGTATGGTGACAAATATACATACAAATATGTAATGGTATGTTTTTCAATAAGTGTAATAGTTTTGTAGTAAAACAGTACAAATGGGTGATTTCTACGTTAACCAGAGAATCGACAGACAAAACATATTCATCTTTTATGTTCAATAGTGCAAATATATACCAAACTACTAATATTTTCAAGAAAAATAACCAACAATTAGTTTTTAAAACTAATAATATTTTCCAATTTCTATAATTCATTCACATACCATTTTTTAAATATATTTATTTGGGAAACCAAAACAGCGAGAAGCCAAATTACAGAGTTCCGCAAAGGAAAAATATATTTATAGTGCAGTAGCACAAGGCGAACAAAAAAGAGTGGAAAAACAATGAGGAAAAAACATCTAATGATAAAAATAGGGGAAAAAATTTTAAACTAACAAAATAACAAAACTGTAGAGACAACAATTAACAACAAAACAAAGGCAAAAGAAACAAGAAAAATTGAAGATTGAACGTAAAACGAAGAGAACTTATAGCTAGGCACAGCAAGATAAATACAGATATAACATGTAAGTAATGGTATAGTACAGTTAAAAAAAAAAAAAAAAATTAATATTGCATTGTGTACAAAAGAGGACAGCAATGAGAAGAGAAAAAGCAGAATATCAAGAAAATGAACTAGGTTTTAAGTTAAGGAAGAATTGATTATTAAAGTTGGCATACAATGAAAAAACGTCCAAGTTCCTGTCAGAAGATAGAGAGTTACGGAGGGTTGGTATGCGGATAAATAAACTTCTTCTTTGAACGAGAGGCGGGAATACGGAATATGAAGGGATGGATTAATCCTGGTTTTGCGAGTTGGAACATCTAAGGAAAAGAAGGATGCATGTTCGGGAGAACGAAATAGACCGTTAACAGCGTTATATAGGAATCTAAGGTCAGCTACTTTCCTGCGAATAGATAAAGGGCGAAGGTTTAACTTTTCCAGTATCTGATTACTGCTCAAGTTTCGACAATCAGATACTCTGGCTCTAACAATGGCACAGAAGAATGACTGCATGCGGTCAATGTGATTCAGATTAGCGGGTGAAGAGATAGACCAAATGGGAGACACGAATTCAATAATCGGTAGGATGCAAGATGCATAGTAGACTCGGAGGGCGTCAATATCGGTGATGTCAGAAAACCTATACAACAAACCGAGAAGTGACATTGGATACATATTCTCAATCAGGTGTCTACAGACTACAATGCAGTAGGCTATAAAATTACACACGTATGGCAAACAGGACATAGTTTTCCAATAAGAGACATGGAACATGTTAATGTTTCAAGATAGAATAGGTTCTGAGCCATGGCACAGTACATGGCAGACTTCAAGCATAGTTTTATATCAATTGACTGAGATCTAAGCAAACTGAAAGCGGATAATAATACCATGCTCAACATATTGGAGAACTGTTACATTCATTTAGAACAATACTTAAACCCTAACTATCATATTGTAATGGTTACAGCGTCCACCATGCCAAATTGCTACGGGCCGAGCTCGTCACCCATCTAAGCCTTATCTGGTAAAGATAAGATTTTGTAATTACAGAACAAACCAAACAAATTTTCAATGAGACAAGAATTTCAAATTTACAATTTTGTAATAGTAAATATAGCAGTGTGAGAAAATTGACTCTAACCATAGATTTTTGCATTTGCATCCGAAATCTCCACAGACTCACCTGAAAAACAGCATGAGATCGAGAAGACTCTGCATTGGCATCAGTAGGGTGCTGGGTGCGGTTACTGTTGCCCTTCTCTAACATGGCAAACAATTCTTCTGCGTTTGTGATACGGTGTATCTGAATTCCAGATACCACCGTCCCACTTGTACCATCTTCATGGATCTTGAGGGGGCCCGAAGGATTAATCAAATCATGGACTGTTTCATTGTATACCTGAAGAAGGAAAGAAATAGTTACTCAACCAAAATTATACAAATGTAAACAAGAACGTGACCTATATTTACATTTCTTACGTATCTTAAAACAAAAAAGAGAGAAATGCAATGACAGGTTAGAGTGGCTAGAAACCCATTCGCTTCAGGTTTGATGCTCCCTCGCGCTTGCCCTCAACCCGAGTAAGCCATCCGACCAAAACTACTGTGCACGGCTCTGAAATAAATGCCATAAATGGAACAGCAACTAGAATTTTCATGCATAGTTTTACATGCAGCGTTCAAAATAATTTTACTCGCCAACAATGACGTCAGAACAAAGATTTTGTGTGATAAATCACAAAACATACTGGTATAGTATAACCTCTAATTCGAAGTCATTGGGATGCAAAAATCGGACTTCAAATTACGGGATTTCTAATTAACCGCCAACTTGTAATTCAGAAATGCCATCCCTTGCCGCGTCACAAAAATTCCAAGACGCGTTACTGCATACAATTAATCCTGATTGATAGTTTAAACCTTTAAAATACCATGGAAAAAAAAAAAGTATTTCCAAATTCTATCCAACAAGGTGCATTTACAGTATTCCAAAAATGCACTTGGATAACTCACTGGCTTATATAACCTCACGCAACGAAAAGGAAAAACGCACAATTCAAAGACGAGGACAAATTATGCTGGCTCCTCTGTGCAAATGCTTTATTTTTTGGATTACTGTACTGTTTGATTTTTTAAATGCCTTGTACTTGCAAGAAAAGTACACGACGCCCTTAAAACATCCCGGATTATCGAACTTTCCTATGACGAGGGAAGCAGGTCTCGCTTCCGTGTGCATTGCAACCCCCACCCAAGTACGAATTAATAGCCGACAATTCTCTTCTTTAAAACCAAGTCTGTTTGCACTCGGCATTAAAAAAAATGCAGTTTCATCAGCATTGACAATATTGTTCGGCGAGTACAAATTTATTATATGAGCCACGCTTTTTTGCGGGTTCTGCTTCTCTGCACACTACCTGTCTGCTGAATACAACAGAATTATCATTCCATTTAAATTTAGCAAATACGAAGCACACTGTAGACACACCGACGTGAGTGAACAAGTGGAAAGCTACCTCTGCACGTTCCGGAAGAAGCGTTCTTCTATCATGACACTGATAAATTAAGAATTTAAATTAGTTGGTAAAATACTCTCTGGTTCTCTCTTCATTCATTCCCTTTTCCAGATTCTCTCTGGGTAGGGTAGTGTACCAAAGCCCTCCACCGTACTCAATCTTTCCACCATTCCTCTTCTAGTACTTTATTGCTATCGACTCCTCTATTTGCAATACAGTCCACAACAGAGCTCCTCCATATCATTCTAGGACGTCCCCAAGGCCTCTTTCCAGTCTCTGCATCCATGAATGTTCTCTTTGGTATTTTCTCTCCTGGCATTCTCCTCATGTGTCCAAACCATTTTATCTTTGCTATATCAATCTCTTCTTGAAGTTTACACACCCACGCTTCGTATTTCCCCATTTCATATTCTATCTCATCTTGTCTTTCCCTGTATGCTCTTAAGAGAACCTCATTTCAGATGCATGCATCTTACTTTGGTTCCGCTTAGTCACCGTCCAGGCTCCTGAAGCATAGGTCAGTATAGGTTTATAATAGGACGAGTATAAAACCTTCTTGCACTTCATTGGCACATCTTTGTTCCATACAATATCTCACACACTGGTAGAAACTTGCAGACTGCTGTATTCTTAAATCAATTTCTCCATCCAAATTTTCATCTTGTGATATCATGCTGCCCAAATATTTCAAATTTTTCACTACTTCAAGAGGTTCATTTCCCATTTTTATCACTCCCCAGGACTTTCTGTTAACTCTTGTCATGATCAAAGTCTTACTTTTCACAGTACTATTCATTCCAAAATTTCTTATCTCCTCATTCCATAAATCAACTTGTGTCCGTACTTCCTCTTATCTCCCCAAACTACACTGTCATCAGCAAAGAGCATAGACTTTCCTTGTTCGTCCATCATCATCTTGATATGTAGAATTCTATCCATGATGATAATGAAGAGCAAGGGAGACAATACACTTCCCTGTCTTAAGCCTGTCTCAACACTGATCCATTCAGTTTAACCCACTTTGGTTCTAACACAGCTTTTGCAATTTTGATACAATGCTATTACCAACTGCATTGTTTCATTCCCAATCTGTGCCTCTGTCAATGTTTTCCATACCAAATTCCTTGGGACACTGTCATATGCCTTTTCAATATCTAGAAACGGTACTACCATGTCCTTTCCATATTCCCAATACCTTTCCACCATTTAACGCAATGAAAATGTTGGGTCAAATGTGAACCTGCCTCTTCTGAATCCATAATGGTGTTCTGCCAATTTTCCCTCTACTCTGTCTCTTATTCGTCTATCCAAGATTCTTTCAAGGATCTTAGCAGTATGAGGTATCAGTGTCACTCCTAATTTTTACATTGCTTCCAGTCTCCTTTGTTGAAAATTTGTATAATGACCCCTTTCGTTCACTCTTTTGGAACAGTCTTTTCTCTCCATATCACTCCGAAGAGTATACAGCCACTGTAGACCAACTACTCCTGCTGCTATGATCATTTCTATGGTGACCTTGTCAATTCCAGCAGCCTTGCCTCATTTCATTCTTTTAGTGGCCCACTCAGTCTCTGCCACAGGCACCTCATTTTCCTTATATTCCATCTGCACTAAATCTAGTTCTTCAATTTCTCCTTGTACCGAGGTATTTTGCACGTTGTAAAGCTTTTCAAAGTATTTACCCCACCTCTGCAATATATCCTGCTTCTGTGTCATCAGTTCCTCCTGTTCATTTTTAATGAAGTTAGCACCTTCTCCTGTGTTTTTCTTCTTTTTAACCCACTGGAATAAAATCTTCGTTTCCGATTGCATCTTTTTGCAGAGATTCATTTCTTTTTCTAATTTTGAACCACCTTGGAGCACTTCTTTCAGTGCCTGTACTCTGGTTTGCATTTTGTTCTGTTTCTCAACCAACTTTCCCAAGCTTGTTTTCTCCTTTTAACTATATCTTGGACCCTGTCATTCCACAAGGGCGTTCTTTAAAATGTAAAGGCAGTTCCGAATCAGAAGTCAATTTCAGTAATGGGACCGACATTGTTCTTCAAATTACGAATTATCCATATTTCAAAATAAACAAAATAAATAACATGCAAAACCGTACCTCATATTTCCAGGAACGAGAGCTTCTTCGAATTAAGCAGGGTTTTGAATTATCATCAATGTCCCACTCCAGTCGCCCAGGTATGGTTAACAAGCCTCCTCCACTCCTTTCTGTCCTTCCACTTTTCCTGCTCCATTATTTCTGCCACATCAATCCAGCTTCTCTAGTGTCTTTCCAAATCTGATCCATCAAACGACCTTCTCAGTCTTCCAACTGGTCTCTTTCCCTTAACTTCTCTTTCTAATTCCCTTCTTGCTACCCGTTCCTTTCCCATTATTTTTACATGTCCAAAAAATTTTAGTTTGCTTTCTGTATGTTCTGTACTGAAGGTTCTATATTTAGCTCTTCTCTGATTTTAATATTTTGGATTCTATACCTTGTCTTTTAAACCAATGTTCTTAGAAATTTCATTTCTACCGCTTGGATCTTACTATCTTGTCTCTTATTAGTAACCAGGGTTTGATTTAACCGATTTCAAATTATCAAGGTTCTACTGTATATGTAGAGGCACTTCACACTTTGAGGTCTCAATATATGTATCTTTGCTCTAATATAATCGGATGCGAGGCTTACGAACCTGGGATATCAGAATCCAGAGGACAAAGTAGGCCGTAATTTCATCCTCATTACTCGTCAAACCACTTGTCATAATCTATTCTTTTTTTCGTATCTGAGCCCGATAATTGTTTCGTAGTGCAAATATTTCTTTCCTGCGCAATCGGTAAAACAACAGATCCATGAACTCCAAAAACACAGACCAATCCAATACAGAAATATGTAAATATTTGTCTCTCAGTTTACCCGACACCCCTGGAGAGCCTGTAAAGTGATGAATAATTGGTCGCTTATGACTTATTAACCCACACCCAGTCTCAGTTTGCTTTCGCAAGCGGGACTTCGGGTACAATTTCATAGTCACTCGTATCAGATGAACTGTCACTTTCACTTAAAAACTCTTCAACATTATCAGTCGCCATCATTGTCCTCCAAATTACTGTATAAAATACAGTAGAAGTCTGTTATGAGAAGTCATAACGGCAAAAAATTTACTCGCTATAATGGAATGTCGTTATACCCGATTTTTTGTAAAAGTTGGGAAAACCCCCATACACATTAAAATCAGTATGAAACGACGATCAGTATGTTCAAAACGTACATTTTCGTGGATAATATCCACACTACGGCTTACTTGTTTGTTATTTTTCGAAATACGATACTATGTGAAAGTGAATGTTTAATTTCATTCTGAAAAAATTATAGTGCCGTATTTCTCTGAATCCAAGATAACCCCCACTTTTCCCTTCCAAAAATGTAAATGTCTTAAAAATTGCTTTGTAAAATCACATAAATGCCTTTCTTATATAGTATGCACTTTAAGACTATTTTTAGACACCCAACATTGGGCAGATATGAGTTTGTACGGGGAGGCCTAGACCTGCGGTTATGTAGTATTTTTAAAATTTTGGAAGACTAATGGAGACTTTTATTCCGCGGTAGAATAACACCCTGCCTGTTGGTGGGGGGCGGTACTACCACTTCTACGTAATACTGACTTTTAAATCATTTTCCTGAAAGAAAAACACGTGGCTACATTAGATTTTTGCCTTTCCCTGAGAGCTGGAAGGCGGGGGAGGGGGGCAGCGGCTATACCAACTCCATGCATCTCTACAATACGAAGAACCATCAGGAAAATATTCCTGTTTACTATATAACTGTTACGTTCACTCAGCGTCAGATATAACTGGCTGCCGCTACACGCATGTCTCACTTGCCGAGTTCGGCCAACTTCAGCAGCTAGCTATGTATGTGCCTAATTGTGGACGTTGAAGTTCAACGAACAAGTTTATTGCGCTGCAGTATGGCGATTCCGCCCTTGCATTTTAAGTACACATTTCTCACATTCATCTTCTACCTCTAAAGCGTCCATGTTGCGGACCATTGCATTTTTTGTGCAGTATGCATATTTAAGCTATTTTTGTCCTCACGCTAACAACAAATATTGGCTTTAGTTAGGCCTATGCCATATTTTCTTGCGGCTGCACAATTATTCCACATTTCTGAGTGTTGAATAACTACTTACTTAAATTGGCATCGTAATATCAACGAGAACCCGTTGAAAATTTGCCGGCAATACCTGTTCCACGTATCTTTACAATATGACGAACCATCGCAAAAATATTCCTGCTATTCTATCAAACTTAATTTTACTAAGCATCAGGTACAGTAGACACGTAACTCTGCTACTGAGTAGCCGTGGCCTTTCTAAGAATTTGAAAGACCCCATTTCTTTATGCCATTCTGCAGATTTGAGAAATGATTACGTAGAGGCTAATAGAATGTCATTCACTCTTCAATATTTCCCGAGATCCAGTGACGTTACACGTTGGCACTGTGACAAACGGTCGCCACAGCTAGCGATGTAAAATAAATAAAGAGACGATGGTTTACTGTCAACGAGTTTTGTATGCGTGCGCACAGGGGTGAAAAGAAGTAGCGTGGTTACTGCAGTAGTTGCCAGTGGTGTTCATTACTGTTAGCCTGCAAATGCAAGACGACCCTTGATTTTTCACGAGATTCTGAGAAAACGATTGCCGTCTTGGACAATTAAAAATAGGAAAGAATTTCCAATCAATACTTGTTTATTGCTTATATTAAGCTACAGGACCGGTTTCGACCCCATATACAAGGTCATCTTCAGCTGAACCATGAATACATATTTATATGATGAAGCTTTGAAGAAATTGCATTGTCAAAGGAATGTCATATGATGATGTGCATTTAGTCATATACAAATGGGGCATGTCTTAACGTGAATTGGCATATATGTCAGTATGTACAATATTGCAACTGTATGTCTAAAATATTATGTTGAGGTCCTAAAATTAGTGTATAAAACATATCTTCACTTAAACTAACTTACATATATATATATGTACAGGATAAAATACAATATAATACAATATATACACTACAAGCTCGCACGTCAAACGCAACTCGGCTACACCAACAATAATAAATAACACCATTGCACAGCTACAAATGGGAAAGGAGCCATTACTTTGAACCCAATTTTACGGACGCCACAGGACAACAAGATTTGATTCTAACATAAGGCAACATACATAGCAGAGCTGAACATATTTTAGCCGAATTTTATCCATACATCTGGCAACTTTTTTAAAAATTGGGAAATGTTTTATCCCACATGAAGACTAAATCTTTTACTCATGCAATTTTACAACCATATCTTTTAAACTCCAAGAACAGCAGCTGAGTGTACAACTGCAAATGGGACTTAAATACGAGAGTTGATGAATTGACCAACAAGCAAGACACGAATGTTCATGTGCACGAAATGTTTTTTATATATTGTATTTTATCCTGTATATATATATGTTAGTTGAAGATATGTTTTATACACTAATTTTAGGACCTCAACATAATATTTTAGACATACAGTTGCAATATTGTACATACTGACATATATGCCAATTCACGTTAAGACATGCCCCATTTGTATATGACTAAATGCACATCATCATATGGCATTCCTTTGACAATGCAATTTAATCAAAGCTTCATCATATAAATATGTATTCATGGTTCAGCTGAAGATGATCTTGTATATGGGGTCGAAACCGGTCCTGTAGCTTAATATACGCAATAAACAAGTATTGATTGGTGGAAATTCTTTCCTATTTTTAATTGTGTAATTCGTCAATACGGAAATGAAGATTATAGATTACGATGCCGTCTTGGATTCGGAAAAATATGGTATCAATCCAGAGGCTTCTGTGGCAAACATTTCAGTTTTCTTCAAACGGCATCACCTAACCTAACCGTATCTGTATCATGAAAAACATATTTCAAACGCATGTAGAAAAATTATAACTTCCGTGCTAAAATTTACATGGGAATAGCCTTTCCAAAATTTAACTGAACACAAGAAAATATAAACTATCCTCTGAAATCAGTGATGTACTCTGTCCTATCTTGAGGTGTATCACATTCTTAGTTAATTTTAATATACAACATTAAAATTAAGAGATCGTTTACTTCAGCTTTTATTTTTAACGAGTTAATAACTGCTATCGGCTACGTTATTTAAGCATTTATTACGAAAACGTTTTATGCTCTTTCATTTCGAATTTTCTTTAGAGAATAGAAGTCGACAGGTATTACTAATCGACTGCAACACCTCCTTCGAATGTCGATGAGAGCTTGCAAATGCAGACAGCGAGAAAACTATACTGTACCGAAGATGATCAATCGCATTTTGTGACAAACATGCCAGTTTTCTTATCGTCCAACTCATTGGTTGAAAGGTCAGCGTTAAGGCCTTTGGTTCAGAAGGTCCTGCGTTCGATTCCAGGAGGGATCAGGGATTTTAATCCCGTCTAACTCTTCTGGCCCGGGGACTGTGTTTGTGTTTGTCCCAACGCCGGGGGGGGCAGACTACCTAGTGCTAATGAACACGTACAAAGCCATTATTAGGGCTAAATTTTACTATGGCGTTATACAATTCCGGAAGAATGTCTTCACTCAGAATCCTTGATTGCATCCGGTCCACAGCTCTTGGAACTGCTCTAGGAGCCTTCCGCACAAGTCCAGTAGCCAGTATTCAAATAGAAGCACATGATCCACCACTCAATTAGACGTAGACAACTAAGTTTGACCTATGCACTCAAGGTAGTAACTATGAGTGAATCAAGAATTAAGTTGTATGCTTTTCCTAACAAGCATCAAGGTACACACACTAAATCAGGATCATAACCACAGCCCTTCAATGTCAGAATAACTAAGTTCCTTGAAGAATTAAATTTAAATATCCCTCCAATTCTCCAAGACCACTCTCTTAATGTCCCACCATGGACTATTACCATTCCAACAATTAACTTCGAAGCACATTTTGAAAACCAGCACCTGCAATAACACCGTGATTTTTTCCAATTCAAAAAGTGCATTAAACGCAATAGAAAGTCCATCATCAAAACAAGAAATACAACTGTTGTTTAACAACATTATGAAAGAAGGCAAACAAGTCATCCTTTTGTGGGTACCCTCACACAGAGGTATTCCAGGCAATGAATCTGCTGATCAGACAGCTAAAGACTCTACATACCTTCCGCTAGGCAATCTAACAATAGCTACCCCTCATACTGACGTTTCCTCTGCTAAAACGAAATTATACCAAGAGTGGAAAATAAAATGGCTTCGAACAGCGAACTCCATCAAGTAACAACAGAATCTACAGTACAACACTATCTTCACAGGCAAGATCAAGTCCTAATATCTAGAATACAGATCAGCCACTCCAAGATAAGTCACAGCTACCTCCTTGAAAAGAAACTGCCTCCCATCCGTACAACATGCAATAGTATTGTGAGTGAAGCACATCATTACAGACTGTTCACTATACAACCAATGGCACCAGTACCACGGTATACCTAAGAATATTCACTGTGCAAACAAATTTTAAAGTTTTTCAAAGACACTGGTCTGTATTCAAAAATTTAACTGTTCAGTTTAAAATACCAAAATATTTTACAATCCTTTCATTCTTCACTGTACTGCAATTTAATGTGAATACAGTTAGAATTCACGATAAGACCTTAGGGTTAAAGTGACTCAAAACTAAGCTTAATAAAAAAAGAATAACATTGATGGAAAAGTGTTGAGATGTTTGTTTTCAATATGAATCTTTGAAAAAGTTGAAAGAGCAAAAGTGAGAAAATTGATTAGAGCTGAGTTGTAGATGGGAGGAGGAAGAGAAGGGAAGTATAGTGTAGACTGAGGTGGGGCTGAGGGATGTGGAATGGTGGGCAATTGCTGGAGGGAATTTGGAGAAAAATAAATAAGGGCATTTAGATTACTGAAATTCCTTTTATTGAAAATAGGAATTAATAGATCAAATGAGTTTTTTCTGACATCCCGTTAAGATTGAAATTGGGATTAAAGTATGGATCCAGGTGGATTTTCAAAGACATTGAGCAGAAAGCCCTTATTAAACATTTTTGAAAATTTTCATACCTTGAACAATATTCGTGAATTTACGGTTTGAGTCCATCGTATGTTTTCCCATAACTGAAAATCTATTACATTTACATGAATTTACATATTCTAAGGACCTTGTGTCAAAGGTTCTACCTCTCCGGCCGATATAGTTGGACGGGCAGCTACTGCATTTAAAAACACAAACACCTGATCTATAGAATTTATTATTACTATTATTAACCGAGTTTGTGTTGCGTAGAATAGATGCATTATTTTTGTCTGTCTTAAGATGTTTTTTGAAAAATTTAGAAATGTTAGTTATAATGGATGAGAACTTAGTCGACGCTACCACCACCCTTTCAAACTTAAACACACGATCTATATATCAAATTCACTCTAGAATCAGAAACTGAACATGCAATCAAATTTTTAGGCTTAACAATCTCAGGACTAATTTTCTTAGCTACAAAATTTATAAAAATCTACACAAACCACAAAATCAAACATCACGACTCTTTACATCCACAAGTCCGCAAACGTGCTGCATACTACAGCATGGTTCATCGTGCATTCAATATCCCAATGTTAAAAAAGATTTTATACATATATTAAACACCATCAGAAACATAGCCAAGGCTAACGGATATGATAAACATTTCACAGAAGGAATAATAAATAAATTCAGACACTGACTTTCCACTACCATCACTAAAGAAAAAACGAATAAAAATTTATTTTTCACTTTCACTTAAAAATCCACAGATACACCAGATTTCTTGGATGTTACTCAGAAGGTATACAATACTTAAATAATTTAGACATTAGCCAGTAACTTTCTTCTTTTATTTCTGTTTATGTTAGTAAAGGTTTTTATGTCTAGAGCCCGTATTTCCATACAATATCAAATCTCAAAATATGCAAGGTTCATGCGCTATCAAATGATGGTACACGCACAATAAACTGGAAAATATGCACTCTAAAAATTCAGTTCAACGCTGTTATATTTTCACTTCCTTTTGAAATATTGTACAACTAATTTCTCCACGTTTTCCTCAATTAAGTTCATTCATTTATCTGACAACATTTCTCAACACAGGAAATTATCTTTCTATGTCACAAAAAGTGACAGGTTCAGACCTACATGAAGACATTTAGAACAAAGTATATCTGAAGTTATCTCTTTTTGAAAATTAACTTAGAAATTCCTTACCTCAGTCCATTTAGACACTAGGACTTTTGCAGACTTAACAAGTGGCATGACACCAACATTTAACAGCACAGTCCAACACTAAATTGCAATTTGAAGCATGTAAGCATGCTGCTTTCCAACTCCCTTCTTTTCTCAATTATTTTGGCCTCAGACATGTGTACCATGACAGTTCAGAGTTCGGGGTAGGAAATTAAAGGAAAACAAAACAGGATTCATTGCAAAAAAAAAAAAAAGGCTCGTAAGCTGCTATCTCAGTAAAGCGCCGTCACAGTAGTGTGATTCGAGTTTTGATTTCTTCGTCCAACATAGGGATCAGCTTTTACTGGACACATTTCTAAGGATTAGAGCGGTCGTCGCAGGGTCTTCCCGCTTATGTCAATGTTTACTCAAGCACCAGACAAAGTGCTTGGCTAACTGGATTATAGGACCTAACTTTGAAATACATTTTCTTTCTCTCAATAATATACAAATAACGTGAACTACCTCACTCCTCATCTGCCTAGTACGCCTCATTTTGTTGCTACCATTGGTTTTTGGGGTTTCCTTATAACTGCATAACCTTTGGTGGTGCTATTTGAGGATCCAACCAGCCTCTGGGCTGATGACTTGACAGACAGACAGACAGACAGACAGACAGACAGACAGACAGACAGACGTTCCCAAATTCTGTAAACCCATGACAAAAAAAAGGCACTATCATGCAAGTTACCATAATATATGCAACAAACTCAGAAGAAAAGTCATAATCCAATATAAATGTTGAATTACTCGACATTAATTCCAAATTGTCAATATGCATTATGCATGAATTTTCTCCCAAAAAGGCCAAAACATGCAAATATGCCCGGAAAGATTATGGTTGTTTGAAAATGATTAGTCATAAAACAAGTATTTGCAAAGTTTCATAAGTGTAACCAGCTTATTTAGGAACATGCATTTGCATGGAAATCCAGGCTCTAGTTATGTCATATGCTAAACAAATAGTCCTCCTTGGAATGAACACTCACCTCTAAGTAAGATATACTCAGGTCGAAGTCCTTGTCGTCCTTCATGCGCCCCATGGCAGCATAGAGCTCCACCATAGTAAGGTACGATATGCCAGGATACGATTTGTTACCCAGCATTGTGAACGTTTTACCAGCACCCGTTGCACCGTACACAAACACTAAAACAACAACAAATAGTCACAACTTATAAATCTCTTTTTCTCCCATACTGGCATCAACTCAATTAAGGTTAGGTTGAATGGAGAATCCCACCTTCCAATACTTACTTGTTTTTTATTGCGAGTCTCTGTATTTACATAACAATCCAGCTTAAAATCTAATTACAACATTAAAATGTACACGATTAATTCCTAATGTAGAACATCTTCAGCTGAAAAAGATACAAAAATTGGCATAAAAACACTTATCGTAAGATAAAATGTTCCTTCATTTTGGGTTAAAACCTCAACAAGTCAATGTTAGAGTTGCAGATAAAATATGATGTAAGGGATCTCCTTTCTTCAAAAGCTGGAGAAGTATGCACATACATGGACTAGCAATAAAACACAACTAAGTATTGGAAGGTGGGATTCTCCAGTCAACCTAACCTTAGTTGAACAAACAGTCTGTTATATACAGAATGGAACGACAGAGCCGAAACAGGAAGGATATGAAAGGGGATAATAGTGAAAGGGGCTGAACAGTCACAAGAATAATAAACTGTATTAATAGCAGACATGGTAAGCTTTTGAGATTTTGCCATAACACAGTAAGAATTTTCTACTCCTCTTCAGAAGAGAAACATTTATGTCCACAATGAAGACCTCTAACAATGACTGTTGGAACTTGTAAATAGAGTAGAACCTCAACTCTCCGTTTTTCAAGGAACAATGAGAATAAAACTTACAAAATCAAAATCTCTTTATTTGCAAATGAGGTGTCTACCTCGGTTGCAAATGGTACACTAAAATAAATTATTGTCAAGCACTAAATATTAAATTAACAAGAAGAAAATTTTCCTATATTATAATATTATACAATTTACGCTAACAATGTTTTCCATTAAACACACAGCTCATCCTTAATAAATTTATATTGTTTACAAAATTCTACTTATAATATGTCCTGTACTACTTACAAATATAGTCAACTTCAAATGATACTATACAACTGGTATAAGATTAATATTTACATTGCATTTATTTACTTATTTACTTTTTTTTTTTTTTACCCGTTCTGGAACCTAAGTAGCATAACGACCTGCTCCGTCTTAACCAGAGCCCCTTTTGCCACCACTTTTCAGAGTTCCTGAAGGGTCTTCACAGCTACCGTAGCGGTCCCAGAGCCCTCAAAGTCCCCACTGTACTTCACCCCTACAGGCAGTCCCCTACTTTGACTGTCCAAACTCCTTAGACCAGGGGATGGAATTAATTTTTTCACACACATTTTTTTTATTTACAATAACCTGCGCTGCTCGAATGCCCTCTAACACTTCATTTATTTTCTCTGTTGCTGTTTATTCTCTTCTTGAATATCTGTACAGATTTTGGAAAAGGATCAAACACTACCCCTGGTAAACTGTTCCACACCTTCACACCCTTCCCAATGAATGAAAATTTACCCCAATCGCTTCAGCTAAAATTCCTTCTAATTTTATATTTGTGGTCAGTCCTGCCGATATAATTATTTTCCAACTGAAGCCTCTCACGGATATCTCCCCATGCTGCTTCTCTGGTATAGGCTCTATATAATCCTATAAATCTAGTTTTCTCCCTTCTCTTACTTAAAGTTTCCCACACAAGTTCCTTTAACATTTCTGATACACTACTCTTTCTCCTGAAATCCCCTGTTACAATCCCCTGTTGCTGCTTTCCTCTGCACACTATCTATTTCTTTTATTAGGTATTCTTGGTGAGGATCCCAAACACTGTTTGCATATTCCAATAATGGACAAACCATACTCAAGTAACTTTTATCTTTTAATTCTTTGTTGCATCCTTTAAGTAGCCACATTATGACACGTAACGATCTGTATGCTTTCCCAAAAATGTCATCAAATGACCCTTCGAGTGCAAATTACTTTCAAATCTCACACCTAAGTATTTGCACTTGCCATCTTTTGGGATAACTACCTCATCCAAAGTATATTCAAATTCAGTTTTAAAGCTCCTGTTTGTAAAAGTTGTAACAGTTGATTTGCCTCCATTAACCTTCATATTATTTTCCTCAACCCATTGTTGGATACTTTCAAGGTCCCTTTGTAATTCTGAACAATCCTCAATGTTGTTTATTTCCCTATAAACAATAATGTCATCTGCATACAATCTTATTTTTGATGTTATATTGTTCCCTAAATCATTTGCGTATATTAAGAAAAGTAACGGACCGATTATACTACCCTGTGCAATTCCCTTCCAAACTTTCTCTTCCTGAGATACATTATTTCCTACTTTGACTTTCTAAACCCTGAACAGGAAAAGTGAAAACCCGAAAATGAATGAAAACCAACAATTTGGCTAAACATCACAAAAATGACATGTATATCACAATTTTACAAAAAATCTTAAACCAAACCCAACTAAAGCCCCAATGAGCCTTTGCCTGCCAAGCGACCGCTGCTCAGCCCGAAGGCCTGCAGATTACGTGGTCAGTGTGATGAATCCTCTCGGCCGATATTCATGGCTCTCTAGATCGGTGTTGCATTCTCACCATTACATAGCTCCTCAATTAAAGGTAATCACATAGGCTGAGTGGACCTGGAACCAGCCCTTATATCCGGGTAAAATTGCCTGACCTGGTCGGAACCAAACCCGGGTCCTCTGGATGAGAGTCAGGCATGTTAGAGTGCGAAACCGCATTAATTACCGGTACACAAATTTAGTATCTCGATATTCTATATTGAATTTTACAGGGAATCATCGTCACTTTCCCGTGAAAACTTTCAGCTCGGCAACTTTGATTAGCCAAACTTTTCGAAAAATCTAATAACGCCAAGCCAAACGACGAACGACCACAAGTAGTTTTTAATTCTCTCATCTAATAAAATAAAGCACATTACATACAAAAGCTCCCGACATCATGGTGAAATCCCTTCTTTTCTTAACCTTCCATTGTAATTTGGTTCCGGTATACTGTCCTGGAAATCTTGTACCGCGTAAATTAAGCCATTGTCTACTTTTAAAGGTTATGTTGAACTCTAAAACATGGTTTCGAATGTAAGTATTGATTCTCAATTAAATTCTGCCCATCAGTAACGCAATCAAATTGGAAAGAGAAAAAAAATATCATCAAAACTTCAGAAATTATGGTTATTAGTGATCTTCAGGTCATCTGGAAAGCGCGCTCGCTGCACATCAGTACGAGTTTGAAATTAGACTAACCATTTAAATGTAACGTGCGCAAATAAAGCGGCTGCTCTTTTTGGTATTTTAACACGAAAACGTAAAATTCCCAGTCTTACATTTGGACCAAAACAGTAAAAGGCAATCCCAAGACCTCCCATGGCTTTTTTTAAAATGTAAGGTGCAACATCTGTTCTGGTCTCAATAACAATCGTGTACAATAATATTAAGATACTAAATTGTGTTAAGGAGCAGTTTCGATTCCTGTATGAAAGCCCAGTTACTCTACAGAGCCCTGAGGAAAGTGCCGAAAACCTGTTCGGCAGTACAACTGGAAAAAAAAAATATAAACATATAACCCTGGACATAATGTGGACATTTTATAAGTGCGAACATTTGACGAAACTCGCTCCGCCATCAAACAGAGCTTCACAATTAAGTATTTATTATTTTCCACCTAGTCGATACAATGATTGCTTAAGGCAATTTAATGGTTAAAAGTGGTACATGTTTCGTATTTTTACAACATCTTCAGCCACATAGCTCTGTTTAGATGAAAAATATATAAAATTGACAAAGTAATGCTTAAGAGGAAGTGTCCTTAAAATTAACATAAGATTGACCTTACCGCTTTTCCAGTACAGGGCTTGCTCTAATTATCGCAATGACGGGGCGTTAACACCAAGTTCCATAAGTACAGTGAAACCTCTATTATCCGTTCCCCAAAACTACGTCTTCCCGTATTATTCGTTCAAATTACGTGGTCCCGCGAGCATTCCATTTAAAACATTTATAAAAAATCCTGTGTTATTCGTTCCTCGAAGAAATTATTTCCCGCAACAACCCTCCAGAAATTTCAGTCCCATCAACGCTAAAACCTCGATCAAGCATTTTTCAAAATTTAGAGAAAGGACGGCTACATCTAAACTATTGATCTTCACGTTACGTCCCGTCGCTGTGGTAATTAGAGCAAGAACTAGGAAAGCGACTGGCGATGAAGTTCCTTAGGGAACCATCTTCGCATCGCATACAGCTGGTATATTCTGAGAAACCACAAAAATCCTAAGGCTGCAACAGTTAGAGCGCATTCCGACAGCTCTACTTGACGTAGGAATGAGTTTCGTCAGATGTTCATACTTTTAAGAAAAATCTACAATATTTCCATCATTAGATGTTTATTACTGATTTTTTACGATAGTATCTGTACCGGGAAGTACACTTCAATGCTGCGCATTCAAACGCAGCGCCTAAGGAACTCCTCTATTGGTAAAACAGTGAAACTGAAACTACACAGAAAATGAATCAGATGATGTCACCACTAAAATATCGAGTAATTTTGTTATTGTGCAGTTGCCTACACTGATAATTTATCAGTGTTTTGCTTGCTATTCATCAGATGACACTACAAAAACTATGATCATGCTCCCTGGTGCGAAGTGAAGGAACTTTTGATTTAACGAAGTTTTGTATTCATAAGTTTTTTTTTACTGATGGATGTTCATTTATTTTTGGGTTGGCAATATTTACCTTTTTTCTGCCAGTTTTGAGTTCAACCAATCACTAATTCTGTAATTAATTTTCCACCTATCACAGGCTGCTTCTCCGATTCTGAGTGTTACTTTTGAAATCTACTAATGAAATTCTGTGGGTGTGTCTTGATTATTCATGAATGATCTCGAACCTTCCCTGAGGGTTTATAAACTGCAGATTTTCACGTCTCTAGGCCAATTGATCGTCATCTTACTAAGTGTGTGTGTCAAAGCAGGAGGCAGGCGGCCAGGTAAAGGCCACATAACATCTTTCTTTCTTGCTAGCTCCGCAGTTTAACCCAAGGGAAAGGTCCGAATCGTTAACTATGTAACCTTCTTTTCTAAAATGTGACTTCTGTCGGCTAATGTAAAAAGGTTCATAAAATCTTCGACTGTAAATCGGGGATAGAGAGTGATGTAGCCTCTCGAGTTCCCCTTCATCTTGGATTGAGGTGACTACGTTTTGTAATTGGTTTTCTTCCTTTCCATAATGCATTAATTTATCCTTCTACGAGTCACCTCCATAGTTTGGGAATAGCCCCCGTTTCATCGGCCTAGTGCCCTTTATGTTTTAAGTGTTTGTATCTAGGAGTGCAAGTATTCGCCTCCATTTTGTGTTCGGGCCATTTATTAAACCGTTATTGTTGTTCCATGAAGGCCCAGTAGGTTGGGTATTAAATACCTCTCTATAGTCATTTTCCAATTGTAAGTTGTGCCTTGAGAGGCCAGAAATTGTAAGTTGATGTTGCCTTGAGTAGGCGTGGAAAACAGAGCCTGTTAGCTCTTTTTCAAAGTTTTTGTAAAATTAATGAATGCCTCTTGAAGGCTAGATGTTTTAATTTTGGGAGCAGGTGCTCTTTGAATTAGGGGATTTCTGCCCTTGTACAAATTTGTGCTCTTGTGTAAATTTGAGCTTGTAGCTCAGGAAATGTAAAGCTAGGGGCTTAAAGCCCAAAGAGTTAAAATTCTGATTCTTGGATTTTTCCCAATCTTGTTTAATGATTGCTACTTGTACCTGGAATATTGTCATGAAAAAATTTTTAAGTTTGAAGTTTTGGAAAATATAACCTTCAGTTTAAGGTAAGGGTTATTCTGCCCGAAGGCAGGTCCGAACCTCCGCAGAGGTGTTCCTGAGCCGGAGTTTGCGTGCGGTAGGGTGGCCAGTTCCTTTCCGCTCCTCCATTCCCTTACCCCCCCACAACAGCGCGTGGCAACCCATCCAACTCCTGACCACGCCCAATGTTGCTTAACTTCGGAGATCTCACGGGATCCGGTGTTTCAACACGGCTACGGCCGTTGGCTAACCTTCAGTTTATGTTTTAAATTCAATTCTTGATATTGTAGATAGACCCATTCACCGCGACACCTTCTTTAACCTCTTTCTGCTCTACGGGCAACCCCGTAACAGTATCGTTAAAAGTATTTTAACCGCTTCTCTCAGGGCATTAGTCACTGGACATTCAGACAGGAATCGAACTTACGAGTCTAGCGTATTTTAATTTAGTCGGATATCTTGCACGACCACTTACGGAACATTCTGTACCAGGCTAACAATGAAGGCTTCCGCCAGCTTGCGCTTTGTTAAGAGCTTTCTGTTGAATATTTCGTTCAGTTGGCTGTGTTACTAGCTGGTGAAAACCAACAATTTACGCAGTAGAGTTTCAGTTTGCTTATAAAGTACAGTATTGAAATGGCGCAACCTGTAAAGCATGTGAAAACCCTGCAAGAAAAACTTCAGATTATAGAGGAAGTTCAAAGAAATCCATCAGAAAAAAGTTGATATCGCAAAAAGTTTAGGCTTACCTGCTTCGACACTGAATACAATAATAGGGAAAAAACAAGAGATACATGCACAAGTGAAACAAAATGTGGATCCTCCGCAAAGAACAGAAAAACGGAGAAGGAATCGAGATATTCCAAAATGGAAGCAGTCCTGTTTTCTTGGTATCAGCAGCTCAGGCATCGAGAATACTTGTGGATAGCAACATTTTGCGCGTAAAAGCTTGAAGCATCGCAGCAAGAATGGTTGTTAAAAAAAATTTTCGCTTCGAATGGATTGATTTCCCTGTTTAAGGAACGTCATGGGCTAGTGTATAAAAAGCTTGCCGGCGAGAGTGCTGCAGTTGACGGTTCGGCTGTGGAAGATTGGGGGAAAATCTCCCAAAGCTGCTTGAAGGTTAAGAACCGAAGAACATCGGTAACGCGGATGAAACCGGCCTATTTTTCAACTGTTTACCAGATCGCACGCCAGCTCAGGAGAATCGCCATGGAGGCAAAAATGCGAAGAACCGCGTAACTTTTGTTGTGCTGTAACAGTGACTGGTCAGACCAATGTATCCCTATCGTTATAGGCAAAGCAGCGAAACCAAGATGCTTTAAGAACATCAAGAAGTTACCAGTGTGATACTACGCGAACGGTAAAGCCTGGATGACTACAGACATTTTTCGGATTTTCTTCATGAACTGGATGCTTCTATGAGTGCTCAAGCAAGAAAAATAGTTTTGTTTGTCGATAACTGTGCCGCCCACCCGCAGGAACTTTCTTTCCTACGAAATGTGAAAGATTTTCTATCCCCCGAACTTTATCAGCGTCCTCCAGCCTCTGGATGCGGGGGAGATAAAGTGCTTTAAAGGGTACTACCACAAGCAGCTGATGCAAAGGGCTGTATGTATTTTGGACGCCGGGAAAGAAGTGAAGACAAAGTTCAGTGTTCTATAGGCAATCCACTTTGATGTGTCAGCATTGTTCCACGTTTCGCCTTTCACCATTCAAAAATGTTTTCATAAATGTGGCTTTGGCAAAAGCAGAGACACGAACGACAAGAACACCGGCAACGAAGAACAACTTATCGGTGAGGAATGGGAGAAGCTCGCACCGAGAGATGTTAACTTCGAGACGTACCCTAAATCCAATTAATTGAAGGAACAAGAATCCACCTGATCGATACTTTCACTTTTATTTAGCCTTAGGCTATTTCAATAGACATTAGATTAAAAGTTCAGAACATGTTTCGAATGCGTTGCATTCATCATCAGCTGCTTGCATTTGGCAAAAGTAAAAATTAGCTAAAAACAGTCTCACAATTTTCTTAAAACCTTAAAAACAAGTGTTAGTAGTGCGTGTGTGAATGGATTGGGGGGGGGGAAGAGGGGGGGGGGATGCATTGAAGGCGTTTGTTAGTTAAACTAAGACTTATTATTAAAAATCTTAAAGTTAAAAACACTGATGGACTAAAATACAGTTCACTATGAGTCTTGTGAATTTTCCATGAGTTCGTTGATTACTGAAGAACTTGTATGCACTATGTGAAGTATTTCTGTTGAGCTATTAGTAAAAAGTTTCCTTGAGAAGGCATCCGGTGTTTTCACGTCTCTTATCTCCTGTTGAGTGGAGAGGTGTGGCTTGTTTCGAATATGAAGTTTGCTAATTTGTAGTTTGTATGAAAACAGTTGGATCGTCTGTATCACGATCTGTAACTGGCAGGAAAAATGCGGCTGTTAGTTGGAGTTTGAAAGACGTAACGGATAATAAGTCTTTAAATGTAGGAAAGTATAAAAGTATGAACTTACCCTTGTCTTGCGTGTTAGTTTAACTTCCCGTGCTGCGGGAGTGGGTTTAATCCGGCTGCCTTCAGCCTTGTATTGTAACTGTGTGCTGTAGTTCGTGAGTTAGCCTGGTTAGGAGGGAGGGGAAATGCGGACGCGTCGTCATTTGCTATATCGGGCGGGGAGGAGGTTACTGCTTGTGACGTATCGGCCTTGTGATTGCTTGAAGTATGCGCTGGGCGTGTATGTAACACGTACCCTAAAGTCGATGGTGAGCTCGCCACTTGTGGTGTTAAGAGCATAGAACAGCTGTGTGATGCTACTGCCACAGCCAGTGCAAGCGCCGTGCATGAGATTGCGAGTGAGGGGGAAGAAGAAGACCAAGATAAAATTGAACCCCTGCCAACTTTTGCAGAAGCATTAGCCGCCTTCGACAAAATTCGCGACTATATTACTGCATATGACAGACGGCAGCGAAGTACAGGACGTTTTAAATATTGAGGGAGCATTGTACCGTGTTAAGGCACGACAAAACAAAAAACAACTGACGATTAAAGACTTTCACTACAAAATGACTACTGTATTCTGTGACTGAAGGAATGACAATTTACTGTAAGTGTTGTATGTGTGTGTACAGTACGCAACCTATGTGTGCGATGTGACACTATTTTTGTCAGTGCGAGTCTGTTTCATTATGATATTTTCTGGGATTTAATGTATTTTGGTGTCATTTTTGTATTTGTGCGTTTTGATTAGCTTACTTGATTATGTGACTGGACCTGTAGCAACCTACGCTTATTTAAGAGTTTTCAGCGATCTTAACTACCACAGGTAGGTTCATGTGAAATGCACCAGTAGCCTATCATGCAAGCCACATTTCTCGCCTGTTTATCGGTTTTAAAAAATCATTAATGGAAAGTACCGAGGCCTAAAACATGGGCAAACTAATAAGAAGATGTACTAAGTTAAATTCCGCGCCGTAAGTTCGTAATACAGCATGCAAACATTTACTGATAAACGAGTTGCATTGTTGTTCTTTAGGTTATTAAAACAAAATCTTCTAATTTACATGAGACAGTCGGATAACGATTACTGAAAATAACTATCTGTTCCAGTTAGATTTATTCAAGGTCAAAAACAGAGGTAGCTACCGTAGACTTTTTTTTAAGTGACTGGATTACAATGTTTTCCCGATCGGCATAATTACTCCGATACACTCACCTTGCAGCAATAGTGAAACTGGAGTCCCAATGTGGATTTAAATTTCTTAGATATTAATATAATTCTGGTAACATATTCAGCAGAATATTTTTCGCTGAGCTTGGCTGATGAAAGTTGCTGGCCTGAAGGATGTTTTCACGGAAAAGTGACAAAGTTTCTCGGTAAAAATGAATTTTAAATATAAAGTTTTTTAACTAATGTATTTAATGCAGTCGTTTTTATACAAATAAAATGATATATATATATATCAGTACTGTGAAGTACAGTCAAACTGTTGAGTGTTTTAATTTGTTACCGGATTTTCCAATTTCCTGTATCGTTTAAAGATAAAAATTTCATTGTTCCGTATTGAAATTATTGTACTTGCAGGAGTACAAGTACTCATTCAATTATTCTGATTTGCGTCGTCCTTGTACTTGCAGGAGTACAAGTACTCATTCAATTATTCTGATTTGCGTCGTATATTTTTATATACGTATTTAACCTCCCGCAACCGTGACAAATTCTGGACCTTCAAAACATTCTCCACTCTACTTTGGCGTTCGACTGCAGCGCATGACCTTGAATGTGCCGCGCTGATCACCAGGAGCTGGCGGCTTTCTACTACAAATCTATTCGTCTGCGACTTCAAGTTATTTTTGATCTTCGTATATTAGTTGATAGTGTTGTGACTTTGTGCATGACAGAATGTGGTGTCGTGTCTTTGTGCCTATCAGAGTGTGAAACTGACCTCCAATATTCATAAACATTGTACATGTTTTTACGGCTGATGATGACCTGGACTAAGGTCGAAACCGGTCCCATTTAAATAGGAATGTGATTACTGCATTTCTTTCTTTTAAGTATTGAATAGGTTGAACCTCCTTTTCAAATATTTAATTTTTAACATTTCCTGTATCGTACGTTTTTTTTCCAAGGTCCCTCCAAAAATGGAGAATCGAGGTTTCACTGTATGCCATAGCATTGATGGGACTGAGAAATTTCTGGACGGTTGATCCATGAAATAGTTTTGAGGAATGGATAATGCAGGATTTTTACGTGATTTAATTACGATGCTCATGGGACCACATAATTTGAACGCATATTCCGCAGAAACGTAGTTTCCGGGAACGGATAATCAAGGTTCCACTGTATACCAATGGTCAAGTATTTCCAATTTCTACCAGTCATTGTTAGAGAAGTCTTAGTAGTGAACAGACTTACCTATCTTCTGAAGACAGAGCAAAATCTCCGCAAAAGGCAAAGAATTTCTACTTTATTTCCTTGTTGCAGAAATATCTGAAAAGATTATCATGTCTTCATATGGCCCATGAAAGATTCAATCTAAATATGGCTTAGTTCAAAAGAGAATATTTCAACACATTATATACTAGCTGTTACCCACGTCTTCGCTCGCGAGGATTTCGTAAGTTGATAAAAATTAATTGTTCCTCGGTACTGCACTAAGACATTACCTGAAAATCCCTACAGTATTAAAAATTTGCCGAAAAATTTCATTTTATTTACGCCAGAACCTCATTGTAAACCACGTTTGCGGCATTGCTTTTGGGGGCTAAGATGACCAAGCTACACCAAAGCTAAATCTGGAACATGCGACATGGAACTCTACATGTGAGAAAGTCAAAAAAGGGGTTTCTTTATTTCTAAAGGAGATTACAAATACCAATTTCCACGCCTGTAACATGTTAAGTTTAAGAGATATACTGTAGATACATTAGTTTTAAAAACTGCCCCACTCCTTGGCTGAGAGTTCATCGTTGAGGCCTTCGGTTCACAGAGTTTCGGTTTCGATTCCAGGCAGATTCGGATATTTCAATCAAGTTTGATTAATTCTTCTGGCTCGAGGACAGGTTGTTTGAGTTTGTCCCAACACTCTCCTCTTCATGTTCACTCAACACACCACATTACCAATCACAACAGGAATATGCAATAGTAATTACATCTCTACACATAGGGTTGCGTTAGGAAGAGCAGTCTTAAAACAGCGTCAAATCCACATGTGTGACAGTTCGCACCCGTGACCCCACAGGTGTGGGAAAACTGGTAGAAGGGAAGAAGATACTCATTTTAAAATATCACCCACTTTTAAAACAAATTTCACCCCCCTTAAGTGGATTTTCCAAAAAAAGTGCATTTATTTATTTTTAAAAGAGATTCTAAGTACGGTCTACCAATTTTAACGTCTGTTAACATCTTCCGTTTATATATGTATCCTCATAAAGAATTCAACTCCTTCCTCACTTCTTTTCAACCCTCACCATTAAGTAGATTTTCTGAACACAAAAATTTGTGTTCTTTTATTTCAATGGAGATTCCAAATACCAAATTTCATGTCTGTAACATGTTAGATAATCTCGCTGCTGTAAGCATACTAGAGCTGACGTTACCTACGGCAGTTCATTTCTTTATCTGATTCCTAGAGCACGGGTAGTGTGGTGCCAGTATCTCAATACTGGTTGGTTTGGGGGTCTTAAAACATGGTTTTCGGGCCCGTAGAGCTTAGCGAGTTTTGTTCTTTGCATCAAGGGGCTTAAAATGAGCTTTGTCCCGTCCTTTCATGACAAATTCGATACTTCGCCTATGTTAGCCTAGTATTTTAATATCTCCCCACGTCGCCGCCCCCCCCCCCCCGCTCGAATTGTTTTGTTTAATGTTATTTGCTTTACGTCCCACTAAGTACTTTTACGGTCTTCGGAGACGCCGAGGTGCCAGAATTTAGTCCCGCAGGAGTTATTTTACGTGCCAGTAAATCTACCGACACGAGGCTGTCTTATTTGAGCACCTTCAAATACCACCGGACTGAGCCAGGATCGAACCTGCCAAGTTGGGGTCAGAAGGCCAGCGCCTTAACCGTCTGAGCTACTCAGCCCGGCCGAATTGTTTTGAAAATAAAATATAGCCTATAGCACTCAGGGATAATGTATCTTTCTATTAGTGAAATAATTTTTAGAATCGGTCCAGTAGTTCCTGAGATTAGCCCTTACATACAAACTTTACCTCTTTATATATTAGTACAGATGAGCATTTTTATCACATAAGAATGTAAGAATACTGATATAACAGTTTGATTGTTACAAAAATATGTACATTTCATCTCTTTATATCCTGCAATGAAGATGAAGATGACCCATGGAGGCTGAAACATCCTAATTATGTAACTATTTTTGCAATTTGAAAATTTGTACATAAAGGTAGTTGTATTGACTAGATTTTTCTATTTCATTAATTCTTGTTTGTCACACACTATTGCTGTGCTCCTAATAAAAACCATTATGCAGGGAGAGGCAGCAAAAAGTTACTGCACTACTCAAGGAAATGAGTGCTGGCAATCCATTGTTAGACACTTCTGTAAGCTGTACCAGCGCAGTAGGACATTCAATCTCATTACAGTACGCCTAAGTTATCAGCTAGGAGTTAATGAATGAAGTTTAAAACCAGGCCCAAAGCTCATCATTAGTTATTAGTTATTCACACCGCAGAAACGATGTAGAAATTTGCAAATGGTTCTGTCGTATGATCTCTTCTTTCAGAAAAATGTCTGAACTAGAAATATCTCTTGCCCAATATTATACATCGCCATACTGACAGCTAACACAAGTAACGTTCAACAAGTGTAGGAATGTAAAACTAGTAACAATCACGAGCACTCGGCAAGAACTTTCATGCATAACCTAAACATGTACGCTTACCGTTAACGCTCACTGTGCTGCCTGACTGCACACCCTGAATAAAAGCAAGTGGGTATACCACTCCACCTGCACAGCAGCAAAGGCTAAAGTGTCCAACTTTTCGTTGCTCTCCCTGCAGTACCGGGTGTATGACACAGATGTTTACTATAACGAACACTCTTGCCATTATGTTTTCCAACTATAGAGCATCCAGCGTTAAGAAAAGACTACAGGCCTTATGGGCTTTTACTTCTGTTGGTGTTACCCACTTTAGTTCTACATGTATATAAACATTATAATGAATTCCTATCAAAATGTAAACTTTTTCTTATGAAACAAGGATTGGTTGTCCCATACAATACTAAATAAGACGTAAAATCATTTTGATATCTTTGAGTTTATCCTTTTAAATATCGTATATGCGGTTCAGTACACGGAACAGCCGGCCATGCTTGTCGCATTGCGCGCCACATTTCAGCGTGTAGTGCGGAAGTGTGTACAGTAGACAACACGTGTAATAACTCAGCTTAACCACTGCGAATCATCATTGGTGAGGTCAGTGCGGCATGTTTCCCTTTTTGTGTGTGTCACTCATTACAATGATTGGGAGATATTCGGCAGAGAAGTGATCGTCTTCTTGGGGCGCATAGTGTTTTGTTATAAATACAGTATAATTTATTGTGTTTCATTTTTCGTGTATTGCATTGCTTTTGGTTGTGTGTATCGTGTATAGTTTTTGTCTGTTTAGTATTTTTTATATAATCAGTCAGCGAGTAATACATTTAAATTATAGCTGAACATGTGAAAAGGATAAGTAGTGAAGCTGTCAGGAGAAAGGAACGGCAAATGGTGCTTAATTCATTTTCATATTTGAAAACAAAGCATCCAGGACGAAGAGTAAAATGGGTAGTAGATAAAGCCGCAAAGTTTTTAGGAATTTCGAAGACTTCCGTCTTCAAAATAAGGAAGGAAGCCAGCGAAGGGCACTCCAGAGTCCCAGCAAGAAGCGGGAAAGGAAACAGTTAATTCGCAGTAATTCCATACTCATTAAATACCATGATTTTGTCAGAAGTGGAATACGGCGCACTGTTCATGAATTCTATTTTAGAGATGAACCGCCAACTCTGAACACAATCCTCACTTCCGAAAAACAGCAACTCCGAACTACCTGATTTTAAGAAATCATACGAATAGGTCATTCAGCATTCCGTATTTTATGTTGCGGAAGAATATTTAAGTTATCGTATTTTGTGATAAACATGAAGCCCTTGCATCTGTTGTCACTTACGAGTAAATTTATCTGAAATGAGCTGAAGGATACATCACCGAGACAGAGATATCTCGCCGTCAGCTTCCTGTGTTGTAACCACACAGTATATGCCTTAATAATGAAATGTTTCTGGGGGCTAATAGACTCAGCACTGCGCTCCCTTAAAGCAACAACGATCAGGAAACTTTCTCAGATATAAGAAACAAGACAATCATTTCGGTTTCTGGATATGCACATTATTATTATTATTATTATTATTATTATTATTATTATTATTATTATTATTATTATTATTATTATTTAGTTCGCATCCCTGCATGTTCAAACTCTTCCTCTACTTCGAATGATACAGTCAGTGGGCTATTATCCTTAGAAACGTTATGGCAAAACGAAATTTCATTAATGACTGGAGATAATCTGGCATTTATATTATTATTAGTCTTGCAACAGCTGTACCAAGCGTTGTATAATTTTATGTCATGCCTGTATTTCGCAAGCAGTGTCCGAGCCGCGCTGAGTGAGCGAGTATGGCAACAGTGGAAGGCAGCAGGCCCATAAGCCCTGTAGTCTTTTCTTAACTCTGGATGCTCTATAGTAATAGTAACAACCCTCCATTATCAGATCCACCCGTGTTTATAGTGCAATACCTAGAACTAAATGTGAAATTCAAAGTGATTTCTTACCTGAACAGTTGAATCCATCCAAGAGAGATTTGATCAACTCCTTTGTACTACCTTCGAATACTTCTTGGTTACTTGCAGAGAAACCAAATACTCTATCAAATACAAATTGCATTTCTCTGTTTTTTCTCTTGAGCATATTTCGATTCTTTTGCTGAATTCCTCCCACGAAGAAAGGTTCCTCGCTCTCCTTTGGGTCAAATATCAGCATCTTTTCATCCACCACCTTCACTATGTCCCTGGTATTTAACAAAAAAGACTAATTTTAGTAAAAAATATATAAAAGCTCTACAACAACGATAATATTAATAACAATAACAAATTCGTAAAACAGAAACAATAATAACCTTTGTCGACTTCAAGAAAGCTTATGATTCAATAGACCGACAGACTCTATTCAACATACTTGCGGAATTTCATCTCGACAGAAAAACAAGGGAATTGATAAAGCAAACTAACAGGCACAATAGCAAAAATTAAATTTTTAGGAGAAATTTCAGAGCCATTCAAAATTACAACAGGGGTCGGACAAGGCGATGGATTATCACCACTACTATTCAATCTAGTTCTGGAAAAGTGGTTCGAGAATGGAAAAATGAAACTAAAGGGATCAATATCGGTAGACTTCTCAAAAAACAAAATTCACCTTGAATGCCTCTTCGTAGCAATCCCCTCCAACAACAAACAACAAGCACTCCTGTCTGTAGAAATACTTCATGAAATAGTGGCAAGAACATGTCGGCAAATTTCATATGAAAAAGTACATGAAGGGAACAAAATCAGGATTTACAGTCGACATTTCTCAGACAGTGTTACCTGTTTTGAACCATACGATATAAACAAACACACACACCTAAAATATATCACGCATACGTACATCACGTTCTGTGTTAATGCGACGGAAATGCGTACGGAAATGTGTGAAAATTACTTCTAATATATTGAAAACCAACACTAGTGTAATCGTAATAAAACGTTCCAATTAAAATTACCTGCACTCCTCCAAGAACAGCGTAAATATAACAAAACATTCCAGTCAAAATTAAGCACACTCAGAGAATAGAATAACCATAACTCAAAAATAGCAAACAGACAAAATAACATTAAACCCGAACTGTGTAAATGGTATCACCGTAATTAAATAAAAAATAAAACCCTGAAAACAGTATCAACGTGGCAATAAAAACGTCACTGTTACAATAAACCTTCAACATGCTCGTAGAATAGTAGTTCTGCCACTCGACATTCAACAATTCCATCAACTTCTTTTCCCTTCTATAGATCTTCCCAAGTGTGACTCAACACTTTTGTACTTATCTGCTGTAACAAGTTTGACTGCCTCATACACTAAGCTTTCAATATCAGTGCGACGGAAAGATTTGTTATTTTCGACAACATATCCTCCTCTGAATAAATTAGATTCTTTCAAAGAGTCAAGTAGTTTATCATTCGTGGGAAATTCCCTCCATGTAATCTATATACATAAAATTAGAGTTTTGTCTGTACATTGCTCAGAATGTATCAGACATGTCCACAGTAACAAGGAAATGAATTTTTTAATTTTCCGTAATTTCTGTCTGTGTCTGTATGTACACACATCACGAGAAAGCGGCTGAAGATAATTTAATGAAAATCTGAATGCATGGTCGGGAAATAAGTCGCTACAATCTAGGCTATAAATAATTTCATTCACGCTGAGTGAAATGGTAGTTTAGGGGAAGGCCAAAAATTTAATTCTCAAATATTTATGTTAGTGGTCATATCGATAAATACTACATAACTTAAATTATATAGTATTAAATGTCCTATCATTTATGTCTTATAAATAGTTACCATACCACTACAACACAGTTATAAAACCAGAAGCTACATATGCAGCAGAAACACTCTTTTACCTGAATAAACAATCAAAGACTGACAGACTTCAGAAAATTGAAAGGAGGATTGGAAGAACCTGCATCAACAAAAAATAACAGAAAGATGGACAGTGGCGGTTAATACCTAACAAAGTCGTGTACAAAGAGCTAGAACCCATTACAGATACTATGCGTAAGAGGAGACTGGGATTCTTTGGACATATCATGAGGACGCAGGATTCGAGACTTCTGAAACAACTCGTACAACACAATCTCTTCTCAAAAAATACCACAACAGGATGTAAATGGATCAGAGAAGTAAGAGAGGATCTGAAGGAAATAGGCCTTACAACAGAAGACACCACAAATAAGATAAAATTGAATACAAAACTCAACAATACAAACCTCCGCTTTACCCTTACACAAAACAAACCAACAACACGCACATTTTCAACTGAGGAAAGGGCACGAAGATCGGAGCGTCTGAAGAAGTACTGGGAGGACCGCAAAACCCGAACAATCCCTTCAAAGAGACCTGAACGACGGACTGACTAAAGTGATCCTATGTGGTCATAAAAGAAGAAGTTACCGTACCTGCTATGATCATAGAGATATTCAGGAATTTGGATTTCTGTTACTAAGTCTATATCAGCACCGGATCACAAGAAGATTGGTAAACCAAGTTTAATGAAAATCTGTATGTAAAGTCTGAGAATAATGAACTACAGTCTACGCTATAAATATTTATTAAGATGCCCTAATATCACAGAGTCGAAAGAAAACTAAATGTGAAGACCTACAATATAGAAAGCTCATAAAACTGATCAACAATAACATTGCATTCACCGTTGTTTGTTGTGATGTGCTTTGTCTTCAGTTGCCACTCATCTCCGATAGATTGGATTGCTGCTGCGAACCGTAAATAATTTTTTTCAATTTGCTTTATGTCTCAATGAAACACATAGGTCTTATGGCGACGATGGGATAGGAAAGGGCTAAGAGTGTGAAGAAAGCGGCCTTGACATTAAGGTACAGCCCCAACATTTGCGTGGTGTGAAAAAGGGAAGCAAACGGAATGCCATCTTCTGGGCTGCCGACAGTGGGGTTCGAATCCACTATCTCCCGGATTCAAGCTCACAGCTGAGCGCCCCTAAGCACTCGCCAACTTGCCCGGTCGTACCGAGTGTACCAGCCTACCTGAATATTGGAGGGAAGTCGCTGGGGAGTTAGATAACTTTCTTCTTTAGCATGCCATTCCTGCGGTTCATAAATTTTCTGATACTACTGGTACGTAACACACCTGTTCATCATAGCATTCAAGCTATTCAATCCCTATTCTGAGGCACAGACTGGAATGAGCAGTGTGCATATTTAACGGAATAAGGGCAGAGGAGTGTCATGGCTGTCAGCAAAGGTCATTCCAACTCTGGAACTTTGGACTGTTCGTTAAAAGTGAGAAATTGTGCGGTTTTTCATTTGATCAAGTGTTTTATATGAAAACATTGCTTTTAATTGCTACATTCCTACTGACGTTTTTGTAATTACCTATGTTGACTTCAGTTAGGAAAAACCGCAAAGTCAGTCTTTCTGAGAATCCCATAACGAAGCACGGGTACATCAGCTAGTAACTATAAATATGTTGCCCTATCACATCCTTTTGAAATGCATCTTGTAATGTCTTGGGACAACGTCCTGGTCTTCGTTTTTCAGGAGAAGGCAGCACTTCAGAGGGTGTATTAAGATCCACTGGTCACTTTTCCCTTTTTAACACTTTTCACAGTTGTTCTACCTACTTTTAAAGCGTCACAAACTCTATCCATCACTTTTGTAACAGGAAGAAGAGGCCCACATTATTACGACCTTTCTCAAAATATTCACGTAACTGGTATATAAATTCACGGCTTTGGCTCTTATAAAAACTGATTTTTTCCTTAGTCATTTCCGATGGTCCACTGGCCATCTCACAATAACAAACGGCTTACACGCGCCGTGAACACACGCACTTCACGCAGGCTAGCAAGCAACTGACGCCACGCGTTTCTCTTCAAAGAAGTAGCATCACCACACTAGTGGTACAAGGGACTCGTGGCGATATAAATGGTGATTGGTGTTTGTTGTTAAATCTGGTGTACCAGTGACATCAGGCATTGCAAACCATGACAATTATTCTACCAGTAGCAGAACTCTTAATATTCTTTGCAGTAAAATAACTTCAATTAAAACAGTAGCATCAAATCGACGAGGGGTGTAGGTTTCAGTGATTTAATATTAAAATAATACGGTACATTGTAAATTCATAGTAGTGTTTTCAAGGTTATATGTATAGTTTCAAATCGCCACAGGTTGGCAATACTCTCCTCTACTCTATTTTTTCTTTTCATCACAACCTGTCAGGGCCATACAGCCAGCGGCTGGACTATAACAACCATCCTCTAATCACTTAATACAGGAAAATCTCCCATGTAGATAAATTCAAATACCTAGGCGAAATTATACAACCAAACGGGATAAATCAGCAAGCAAACAAAGAAAGAAATACAAAATTTAAAAAAGCATACAAAATTGTCTGAAGCAGATACAACAAAATATCTATATCCCAAAACGCAAAATTACAACACTACAACACAGTGGTCTAACCAGAAGCCCTTTATGCATCTGAAACTCTGATAATTGGTGGCAGATCACAAATAAACTTTGAAAAGTAAGAGGAAAATTCTCAGGAAAAATTTTTTTTTTTGCTAGGGGCTTTACGTCGCACCGACACAGATAGGTCTTATGGCGACGATGTTATAGGAGAGGCCTAGGAGTCGGAAGGAAGCGGTCGTGGCCTTATTTAAGGTACAGCCCCAGCATTTGCCTGGTGTGAAAATGGGAAACCACGGAAAACCATTTTCAGGGCTGCCGATAGCGGGATTCGAACCTACTATCTCCCGGATGCAAGCTCACAGCCGCGCGCCTCTACACGCACGGCCAACTCGCCCGGTCAGGAAAAATCTAGGACCTAAATATGAAAATGTATTTGGATGAAAAGGAAATCTATCAAGTAACAGAAAAAAATCACAGATACCATTAGAAAAAGAAGATTAAAATTTTATGGTCACCAGATCAGGATGGATAACAGGCTAACAAAAAAAAAACAATCTCGCAGTACCTCTAAAAAATCCAACTGGCTTACAGAAAGAAGGATCTTCAGGAAATTGGTATAAATGAAGAAATCTTGTGAGACAGAAAAAAAATCAGAAATCTCAAACACAAATTTGCTGATCAACCTAAAAGACAAGCTACAGGATGGACAGAACACAAAAAGCACAGCAAAATGAAGAAGGAAGGCAAGAAGAAACATTGTGCTAAATAAGTCCTCACGCACTCCTTGGTTGGGAATAACGAATCAAATAATAATGGGTTCTTTTTACAAGTTGCTTTATGTAGCAGACACAGATAGATCTTACGGCAACAATGGGATAGAAAAGGGCTGGAGTGGAAAGGAAATGGTTGTGGCCTTAATTAAGGTACAAATCCACAGTTGCCTGGTGTGAAAATCGAAAACCACGGAAAACCATCTTCAGGATTGTCAACAGTGGGGTTAGAACCCATTATCTCCCAAATGCAAGCTCACAACCGCGCACCCCTAACCGCATGGCCAAAGCGCTCAATAATAACAATAATGTACATTGTACTGAAGAAGCACATAAACCCAACTGTAAAACTGAATTATATATAACTGATGTACCCGTGCTTCGCTACGGAATTCTACATTGCACACGGAATTCTAGTGTACACGTGAGCAAGATTGTATTAAATTAAATAGCTCTTAACGTTACCCTAGAAATGCGACGGGGAAGTCACCAAACATCTTTTCTCATATGAAAAGTGAGTTAGGGAATTTCCACTGTAATGGTAGACCTGTTTGCATACCATCAGTCACAATCAGGTTGGAGAGTTTTCACTATAATGGCAGACACTCTCCACCTGCCTTTTTACATCCTCAGAAAGACTGTCTTAGTGGTTTTCCCAACTGAAATAAACATATATTACAATGATGTCAGTAGGAATGGCACAATTAAAAGCAATGCTTTCATATGAAATACTCGACCAAATGAAACACCACACATTTTCTCACTTTCAACGAACACGACTACATTGGAATTGCTACGCGGGCAATAATTCCATTGTGGAGATTAATCTCCCGTATGCAGTTATCAGACTGTGCCTCATATATAGGCTTCTGATAAGCTCACCTGCATACACCCAGCGTCAGTAGGTAGGGTCCGACACATCCCACTCTGTTAATAGAAAAGCCTTACATCTGATATGTTTTTGACATGCTCTATTGGTGAAAAATATCTAATTCCCTCCATGGGAATATAGAATTTTCCACACGACTACACTGCTGACCTAACAGTCCAAAGTTCCAGAGCTTGAATGACCAAGCCACAGACAGCCATGATTCGTGAACACTCTTCGTCTTTCTTTGGCGGGGAGAGGGTCGAATAGTGGAGACTCCCAGGGCAAAAACTATGCCCGTTTACTAATGTTTCCTAGGAGAACCCGATGAGTCGGAAAATATCAATTCGCTACACTAGCGGCAGAAAAATCTCTGACTTGGAGGCAAACTTTTCCTCCAATCCAGAGGAGAAAACACCTCCCCCGCACCTCTTCACTGATAATTTGGAATAAAATGAATGTAGAATTTGATAAAAGTGAAGAGGAAAAGGCTTTTCTTAAAAAACGGCTCTTTTCAGGGTTGATTTAGTGAATTATTGTGCTAAAATTTGGAATAGGCCTAAATTGTTTTTCTAGACCAGGCCATAGTACTGCTGCTACTACTACTAAGTCAGCCTCTGCCTTAAGTATGCACACTGCTCATTCAAAACAGCGAGTCAGAGTAGGGATCGAATAACTGGAATACTATGAACCAGAGAAATGGCATGCTAAAGAAGAAAGTTTTCTAACTCCCTGGCTATTTCCCACCAATATTCAGTCAGGCTATTATACAGTAGAAGTCCATTATAGCGAGAATTCATAACAGCGAAAAATTTACTCACTATAACGGACTGTCGTTATATCCAATTTTTAAATAAAAGTCGGAAAACCCTTCATGCACTTTAAAGTCAGTATGAAACGGCAATCAGTTTGTTCAAAACTTGCGTTTCCGCAGATGATATCCACACTACGACTTACTTGTTTGCTATTTTTCGTAATCCGATACTACGTGAAAGTGTATGTTTAATTTCATTCTGAAAAGAATATAGTTCCGTATTCCTCCGAATCCAAAATTAACCCCACTTTTTCCTTCAAAAAATTTAAATCAGGCTCAAAAAGAAGTTTGTAAAATCATACAAGCCTACGCATTTTTAGACGCCAAACATTGACTTTCGTCACGCCGTATTTCATTTTTTTGCGGCTGCACAATTATTCTTTATTTCCGTGGGTTTAAGGACCATTAACTTAACATTGTCTTCATAATACCGAAGATAACTCGTTGAAAATTTTCCGGCAATACCTATTCCATGCGTCTCTACAATACAACAAACCATCAGGAAATTATGCTTGCTGTCTATAAAACTTACTTTTATGCAGCGTCAGATATAACCGGCTACCGCTACACGTACGTCTCGCTTGTCGGGTGCGGCCAAATTCAACGGCTAGCGAAGTACAGGCCTACTCGCGAACATTGAAAGTCAACGAACGAGTTTATTGCGCCACTGTATGGCCAACCGCCCTTGCATTTTTTGCGCACTTACCTCACAATTTCATCATCGACTTCTTTAAAGCATCCTTGTTGCGAACCACTGAATGCATTTTTTGTACAGTACCGGTACGCATTTTTTCATTTTATTTTGTCTTCACGCTAACGCCAAATATTGGCTTTAGTTAGGTCTATGCCGTATTTTCTTGCAGCTGCACAATTATTCTACATTTCAGACTGTTTAATAAACATTAACTTAAACTTGGCATCATAATATCGACTAGAACCTGTTGAAAATTTTCCGGCAATACCTTTTCCATGTATCTTTACAATACCACTATCCATCACGAAAATATTCCTGCTGTCTATAAACCTTAATTTTACTAAGCGTCAAGTGCAATAGACGTGTTATGACTCTGCCACCGAGTAGGCATGGCTTTTCTAAGAATTCAAAGGGTCGCATGTTTTGATGCCATTCTGCAGATTTGAGAAACACACAGGCACTGTACACTGTACAACCGGTAGCGATGTGTAGTAAAGAGGCGGTCGTTTATTGTCAATGAGTTCTGTGCGCGTGTGAAAAGAAGCAGACTGGTTACCGCGGTAATTGCAGTGGTATCCATTAACTTACTGTTAGGCCGCAAATGCAACAACCCTTGAGTTTTCGCATGAGATTCTGAGAAAAAAAAAGTCTTGGAGTCGGAGAAATACGGTATCACTCTAGAGATTTCTGTGGCAAACACCTGAGCTTTCTTCTTCAAACAGCGTCACCTAACCTAACCGTATATGTAGCCTATCATGAAAACATATTTGAAACGCATGTAGAGAAATAACCTCCTCGCGAAAAGTTTACAGGTAAATAGCCGTAACTAGACGCGAGAAGATATGAAATATCCTCTGAAATCAGTGATGTACCGTACTCTGCCATATCTTGAGGTGTATGACATTCTTACATAATTTCCGTATATAACATTAAAATTAAGACATCGTTTATTCAGTCTCTAATTTTACGAGTTAACAACTGCTATCTGCCACGTCACTTACGCATTTATTACGAAAATGTGTTATCCTCTTTTTCATTTTGAATTTTCTTTAGACAACAGCAGTCGATGAGTATAACTAATCAACTCCAACATCGCCTTTGAATGTCAACGAGAGCGCTCGCAAATGTGTTTGCTTATTCAAACAGCGTTACGTATCCTAACTTAACCGTATTAAACGTATGATGAAAACACTTCAAGCGCCGGTAGAGAAAATATACCTTTCTCGCTATAAATTTTCATAATAGCCTTTCCGTAATTTAACCAGACGCAACAAAATACAAACTAACGTATGAAATCAATTAAGCACTCTGCCATATCTCGAGGTGTATCCTATTCTTACTTAATTGCAGTATAGCCTCAAAATTAAGCGGTCGTTTAGTCAGCCTTAATATTTAACGAGTTAACAACCGTTATCGGACAAGTTACTTATGCATTTATTACGAAAATATGTTCTCTTTCATTTCAAATTTTCTTTACGGAACAGCTGTCGACGGATATTACTAATCGACTCCGACATCGCCTTCGAATGTCGACGAGAGAAATTGCTAGTGTACATAGCCAGGAAACGATGCCGAAGGTAATCGATCGCATGCAATATCATCGCTGGGGTGCATAAATATCGGTAACGGAAAAAATCGGGCGCGCTTAATCGCTCGTAATATCGGATGCACCAGTGATAGGGTTCTCGCTGTAACCGAAAGATGATACACAGTTTAATATAGGAATTTTGAAGGGACAGAAAAAGGTCGTCGCGATAACGGAGTTCTCGCTATATGCCGTACTCGCTATAGCTGACTTCTACTGTACTTGGTATGCAGCAGTAATCCCATCTATCAGAGTTGAGAGGCAACTTAAGAGACAAAGAACATCACAACAAACAATGGTCAATCTAATGTTACAACTTGCAACGACTACTGGATATCTGTATGGCTTGGGACACACCATTGCAGGCCTCAAGGTCAACTGATTCACCACGTCACTCTTCACCCCTAGTCCGGCAACGTTGCCACGCTGCACGTTCAGTCGCCTACTTTATCTACATGCTTGAACAAGCAATTGCTTGACAGCAGTGATCTTATTACAGTTGTTTTCTACTATGTGTAATTATGACAGTGATAATGAGGAATGTTACTCGTACGCCACCGCCAGAAGGCCAGGAAAACGACTCGGCAAGAAAGACTTCCTAAAACAGTTTTTTATTACACATATGTACAGATTTTTTTCAACTCTGGCTGATAATCCAGACATTTTAAATACTGTAAATTTCAAGCAAGTTCAAAAACCGACTGGAGATGCATGTAGATAAAGTAGATCAACTGTTCACAACATTAAACGGGCTATAGACAATGCTGAAGGAAACTAGCCCCACTTTAATACGCCACAGAAGCACTTTAAAAGAGAAAATAAAGTAAACAGATTAAATGAGTTTTGATACGGAAGCAGATGTACGTGATTTTTACACATTTGAAGTGTGAAGTTTGTGTGTTATGAATTAGCCCCTCAGGCCACCCGTGTACAAATGCCAGGTAATCACTTGCCTCAAAACTGACGACTGTGTGGTTCGAATGCACTGTTCCCGAGTCTGGGAGTAGCTTGAACACATTAATGCTCATAGCTAAACACGTCGGGTCCTACAACACATTTTTCATTTCCTCGCCAACATTAATTTAAGAAGCGACATATAGACTTATCACCTCTTAATAGGAACAAGCTTGATAACGTAAGTGCTTTATTGTAGTGCAGAGCGAGAGAAAGAGAAGGAACATCAGCTCAACTGGACAACGCCGCACTGATTACACTTGACCTTGAGACCTGCAATGTTGTGTCCCTAGCAATAGTTGATTAAACGAGGCAACAACACTTTCTACAGCATTGAGGACTGGAAATTCTATTGGGGCTAAGTACCACGTTATGTGTTTGCCCAAACAAAGATCCATTTATCTGATCTCTGGTACAGGAAAAAATACAAAGTCAAAACTGATAAAAAGGCAGCAAGAAAGAAGTTAAATGCCTGATTTTGTTTCCACAATAATGTTGCTCTCTTGAAAATTCATGTCTGATCTTCCTTCTTAAAATATAAAGTCCATCATTTACAGTTCATAACACTGTGTTAAAAGCAAAGGATTTCTGCAGTAGGGCCTATCAGTTTGTACTTCCATACTCTGCAAAGAAACACACTATACCGCTACATCTAGTTACCACCCGTGAGGAACAGATATTCCTTACGAAAACAGCATAGTAATTACCCCCCAAGTCTATCACAATGTATCATTGGTAGTATAGGCACAGAATCACCATACAGAGTTATGATGCACTTGACAAATCCCACCAAGTATTGGTTTAAAATTATCAGGAACCCGGAAACTTCTTTCAATTGAAAGATGGGAATTTCCATATGGCTTACCACAATAGAGTTCTCAGAAAAGCTTTATAACCCTGAAAAAAGCAGATGATAATTAGACACCACCACCTTGACCCGTTTTAATTTCAGTCATGTTGGTCTGTCCTCGGTGTACAAATTTCTCTAAAGAATAAACTAACATCTTTAAGTGCGAAAGGAAAGCAAGAAATGTATGCTTATAAAGAACAGTATCTTTCTGTTGTGGAGGAAACCCAACAAGGAAATACTGACAAAGAAGGGAAAGGAAGGTTCAGGTATTCAATACCAGTTAAATAAATTAATTATCTTTATTAAATGTTGGGACTAGTTTCAACCCTGTTATTTGGGTCATCTTCAGCCTTAATCACCATAGAAGAAACAATATTACAATACAATCACCAATAATACACCGAAATTGGCATGCCTTATAAAGCACACTGCTTTACCTCTAAATTGACGATTTGGCCGATTTTAACTGTCTAGTGGTTATGCGCTGAAGCATAGACGCCCAACAAATCCCAAGCTGCCATTCATATCGACCTACATTGGCAGAGTGCAATTTCAAAACCTCTATCTCAAAACCCAATTGCCAACTAATATTTACATTCACCACTCAGTTAACCTATCTTGTTCAGCATGTATAGTATTAAAGTTTGTGATCTCTTGCATTTTTCTTCAGTAATTAGTGTTTTTCATATTAGTCTTATCTCTAGTATCGTACAGTATAGTGTAATTTACAGTTCAGCATAGCATAAGTTAGTACAATACAGGTTTAATAGTTCAGTGTACAAAAATAGCTGTAGTTTTATCTACATCCGTGTATTGATTCGTGAACTTCGTTTGTGCATGTTTAATATGTCTCAGTGTAGTTCGGTAAAGACGAGTGGCAAGAAAGTGAGATCAGTGGAGTGTTCCCTCTGCAGGCCATAACCTCTTTCCTGTGCCAGCCGTTAGTGGTGAGTGATGTGTTATTTCCTACTTCTCTTTTATTCTTAATAATGTATTCTCTTTTTAGTGTTGGATGTTGCTCGTTAAGTGTAATTCCTGTGAATATTTTTCAATCCTGACTCATCAGCTTTTTCTGAGTATGGTATTATATTTTACGAGGGCTGTTTAACGCGGTCATATTGCATCAGCTGTTCTCGCAGGAGCAACAGAGAAGGCGATGCTCATTTGTTTTGCATAACTTCAATTTTGAAGTAAAGCCATGCAGGGTAGTCTTGTTTATGTAATACGCTTATGAGCACGTGTGAGTCATAGTCGAGTTGTAGTTGTTTACATATCCATCAGGAATTAAATGGGGTAGTTTATCCTCAATAAGAATAAAGTCTTGAAGTAAAACAGTATGTCAGAAAATAAACACAAACAAATTAAAATAGAAAAGTAAAATAACACATTAAAAGCTTCTTCCAGTATGGAAAATTCTAAATTCCCATGGAGGGAATTAGATATTTTTCATCACTAGAGCATGTCAAAAACATATCAGATGTAAGGCTTTTCAGGCGTTTGCTCTATCAACCAGCACTTCGTCTTAGGGGACACACCCCACTCTGACGAGTCTAGTGTCAGACCCTAAGACAAAGTGCTGGTTGATAGAGCAAACACCTGAAAAGCCTTACATCTGATATGTTCTTCCAGTATTACGTAGATATTACAATGTCTTCTGATATGTTTATAAGCCCTTCTTTTTAATTGGCTTTTCGTCGCACCGACACAGATAGGTCTTATGGCGACGATGGGAGAGGAAAGGCAAAGGAGTCTGAAGGAAATGACCATAGCCTTAATTAAGGTGAAGCCCTAGCATTTGACTGATGTGAAAATGGGAAACCACAGAAAACCATCTTCAGGGCTGCCAACAGTGGGATTCGAACCCACTACCTCCCGGATGCAAGCTCACAGCTGTACGCCCTTAACCCCACGGCCAACTCGTCCGGTGTTTAAATGCCTTGCATTAGTGTTGATATTAGGTGTTTGACATATAAATGGTGGATGTGTTAAAATCCACAATTACATGTTTAGTAGCAATTTACTGTGACAAGGGGACATTCACAATCTGAACCATGAGTAAGTGGCCTTTCTATCAAGGTGGAGTGGTCCGTCAATTCCGTATAGAGTGAAGGTGTGGAAAAAGAAAAGTGAAAGGTTGAGAGAATTGGGGAAATTAGAATGGAAACAAAATATATGACTCACCCCTGGTGCTTCTATGCTAGTGTGTGAACACAGTAAGACCAACACTAAAACTGATCGTTCAAAGAGAGCATTGGCATAGCTTAAGATGGATGGGAGTGGGGAAGGAGCGAGTAAGTTGTTTTCTCTTTCAGGTAGTTTATAAATTTATTTACTCGAAGTTAGTTCCGGCGGACTGAAGAACCTAATAGTTATAAAATCAATAGTTGATGCTGTGCTACCCAATACTCACTACATTCAGCTTGCGCGGAATGACTTCTCACAACCTTCTCGCTGAGGATGTCAGTAGGTGCTCGAGCAGTCAACAATGCTGCCAAACAGTTCAGTTGGGAACTAAGACTAGTGACAAAACCATTGGACTGTGACAAAGCAAACGGGGTCCCCAGGTTAGGGTCATGAAATGGCTTTTCCGTCTCTAGCATCCTGTAGGGCGATAAGAGCACATTCTATTTCGCCTAAGGTGACAGGCTGCTGCATTAAGTTCATATAAAATAGCTGCTGTGTATTTCGTATTGTTTCCTTTGCATGGTGTTTTTGTACTTTTATTCAGCCGAGGTTGATAACTCAATCTAATTATCATCGTTGATGGCAATTATGTCACATTCTTTAGTTACAAGAAAATATTTTTAGCAATGGACAATGGCGGGTGCTGCTCTTTATTATGTTATAAAAGTAAATGTACTTCTGGGGGCGGAATGGTGGGTTCCTAGACATCACAATGAACACATCTCTCCTCTAAAAACAATTCCAAGTAACATTTGCATAATTTCCACTTCCTTACGATAAAAACCTTGCATTTCACAGTGTCAACTTATGCCAGTTAAAAATTAACCAAGTCGATACTGAGAAGAGATGGCTTCCGATATTACAAAAAAATATATATATATATATATACAACTGTCAAGAGCGAATTTTCGCCCTCCCATCTACAGTTAACCGAGAATGTCACAATTGTACTAACCTTCCTTCGCCATCTTTCTCATTGCGTGGCCTAACACGCACCACCACCTTCATGTTAGAATTCGTGCCAGTGGGAGCACGGGCCCTCGCTGATGCAGCAGAGGGAGTGGCGCGATTCCTCATCATGAAACTCATGCGCCCTCTGCTGGGCGTGCATACCCCCTTGGAAACCCGTCTCCGGGCTGCCAGCAGCATTGTGCCTGAAAAAAAAAAAAGGAAATCAACTGATCTGCAGATGAGTTACTAACAGTACCAGCAATACAAGTTTCAACTTATACCTAACAAAAATTCACAAATATACACCCCAATTGCCAGAATCAACGCTGTACAGTAATTTATGTATATTATCCGACCATTTGAGTCGCAACAATGGTTTGAAGAAATAAAACTAGAATTCTCCGCTGCATACAGTGTATAAATACTCTACATGTAAAACTATACACTAAAAAGCAAATATCACCACCCTATTCTCTTTTTTTTTATGGCTCATCACCAATGCCAAATTGACTAGTTAAATATTTAAATCACAAGACATATCCATCACCAAACTAACCTCAATGTATCAATAACGGAGGTTTCCTTACCCAGTAAATGATATATCAAGATTTTCACAATTAAGTCTGTTTTCAAGCTCAATGAACTCACCCGCACTCAATTTAATGTTATATATTTCTGCCTTTATTTTCGATATAAATATTAGGCCTACTATAACTTTTCACAAAGTAAATGTTAATTAAATCCTCCTGTTCAATACAATATAATGACCATGACTATATAGTGTCAACGTGCACGATTAATAGTAGGGCCTAACTGTAAGATAACTTATAATTGTATAGTGTGTTGAATAGGAGAATTTAGTAAAACTTTGTGAAAGGAAGAATGTCAATACGGAATGAAATTTATATCATGTAATTACTATAACCGTATTCTTTGGTGTTTGGTGTAAATAAATCAGCTTCCTTCTTGAAACTTACTGTTACTTGTTGGACTTAAGTGAAACCACACTGTAATAACACACACAAGTCCATAAGTCAACAAGAATACACAAAGACTAAGTCGTGACAAGAGAAAGTTAGGTTCAGTTCTGTTGATAATGAAACTTCCTTCCGTTTCAACTTAATTGATATATATAGAAGAGGTAACGCTGCTTTCCTTTTCGGAGAGTTCTTACAGACTTTTCTTGCTTCTTAGACATCTTAGTTGAATTCTATACATAACTGGATGAAATAAGAGCATAATTAATAAAATGCTGAGTGTGTCACTTCACACCAACTACATTATTAAATGCATTATTTGAGCATGCCACAATTCTACTTACCTGGTACTACCCAAACAGATTTTACAGTTCTACAAGAAAAGAAAATTTGCTTTTCACAATACAGCATTGGCAATATGCACATGTCGCAAGTCACGAAAAAAAACGTGACTATATAGTGCCAACGTGCAAGAATAACTGTAAGACGACGTATTCGCAACTTGGGTCGCTAAACTGTATGGTTAGGGACACTGAATCAAACCCAACAGTTGGAAAAATAACTATAAAATACTACCGTACCTTCAGTATTAACGGTGGGCAAAGAGTAAGGCTGTACCATACGCTTACATAGCTGGGAGTATATATCTACAGTAATTTAGTTTTTATTGCTGGGAACATAACTAGGTTAAGAGGCTACTGGACTTTCTATAAAAGATCCACTAAATATGAAATATAGTCAAGGATGTCACGAGACTTAGTGTACCCTGTATACGCAAGATTTGTTAAGCACAAGCTTTACGGGGAAGTGGTGAAAGGAGAGGGAGGAGGAGTGCCACTTCAGTACTCGTTTTCACTGCCAACCAAAAAGAAACAAATGGTAAAAAATAATCAAGCTCAGTCTGCTTAATATTTAGGCCTACACCATACATGCATTGTTTCACTTAACGCAAATTAAGAGAGAAAGAACAAAAATTTAAAGATATGGAGGCAAATTTAAGGAAGTGTAGTGTTGTACATATTTGTGACTGTCTAGTGGTCCTAAAATTTGATTTCTGCTCTATATTGTTTTATTTTTCATGTGAAATATGAAGTCTCAAAAAGTAATAACAAATAAAGATGATAAAGGTATCAGACATAGGCTATACAGTGCGAAAAATTATGGAAACTTCTACTACACACCATGCTGGATTTTACATATATGAAAATGAAGAGTTTGTTCCAAATACAATCTCATGCTATAAATCTCTTTGAATGTAACATGCTTTTACCTCTTTACTGAACATTTAAGATGCTGCAATGATCTATTAGTAATGGAAAATAAATAATTCACACAATAGCGCTGTTCAATGACGCTTCCATACCAAGCGAACAGACTTACGGAGGAGAAAAAACATAAAAATGATGTTCGACAATACCTTAAGTATGTAAAAGTTTCAAACAAATTTATTAAAAGACACCTTTCCAATACTTTACAATCTTTAAGTTTAAGATACAAATATTACATATGTTAAATGGGACATGTTTCGTTTAGGCTTTGTAAGCACCTTCAGCCATACTTAATCTAAAGCTAAGTCAGGGCCCTGAACTGGGTTCCTCATTAAAGTATAATACATGCTTTTAATACAAGATAAAACAGTCATAAAAATCTAGTCTGTGGAGAAAGCGATGCTTAAATGCAACTAAAATTCATTACTGAAAGTGTTGACAGAGAGGTGACTAGCCTTGTTGGTTGTTTGAGACGATCTGGAAGTTGTTATTCTACTGCTAGGGTTTTCAACACGCGCTACATTGTGAATTCTCCCACATCTAAGGCTTTATTGAACACCCTATTTGTTGATTCTATGCTAGACAGCTTACGACTACAATCTACTACAAAGATTATTCTAGAAGGAGACAACACTTCTGTACTGATGCTTCAAGCGCCTTTTGACCTTATCATGCAACCACTTGGAGTTAAACAACTCTACTGTAATTATACGAACCTGATTCTCAATCAACAACGTTCGAAGATTAATTTTTTGATATTTTAATTAATCCACACTTCATTAATATCAAATAATCTGTACAATCCAAATGTATGTCAGATCATTATGACTATGTCTCGTTCTACAAATAACCAACTTTTACCTTATACATATAATACTATGACAAGTTCATTATTGAATTTTAGTTGCATTTAAGCATCGCTTTCTCCACAGACTAGATTTTTACGACTGTTTTATCTTCTATTAAAGCATGTATTATACTTTAATGAGGAACCCAGTTCAGGGCCCTGACAGCTTTAGATTAAGTATGGCTGAAGATGCTTACGAAGCCTAAGCGAAACATGTCCCATTTAACATATATGTAATATTTGTATCTTAAACTTTAAGATTGTAAAGTAAAGGAAAGGTGGTTTTTAATAAATGTGTTTGAAACTTGTACATTCTGTACTCCAATACGGCTATCATAATGAGACTCGTAACATGTAAGATACCTTAAGTAGTCTAAAGGAGAGACCCATCCTTTACACTTGCCTCGGACCCACCAACCCACCCCTAGAAGTATTCTTACTGATATGGAAGAATAAAAACAGTCCGATTAAGAGGCATACAACTAAAAGAGGCCACAGCACTAGTTGCAAATAGCGGATTGTGGCAACGTTTAGTAAATGAACATTCACAGAAGCTTGCAGACTGAACGGTGAAAGGCATAACGGTCTATGCCTATAATGTGTAAATCACCTGAATGCGACCATTTGATGTGTTCCTATTTGCCGGCCAACATTCAAGTTGTCTCCAACAGAGCTTTCATCGTGTGCAAGTACAGGACTGTCATATCCAATCAAAGTAAGAGAACCTCCGATTTGAAAGGTACCTAATGGTTTGGTCACAAGCCGGGCTTAACTTATCCAAACTTTTGTCACTAGTTTGATCTAACCAATCCAGACTAACGGTGTTGTCTCGTGGGACACTAGAGGCCTAAAGGGACGCTTTTCAGCTCTAACCTCGGAACTTACACCCCCAGACCACCTTTGCTTGCCTCCAGTTCAATGGTCTTGTCAGTAACCAGAACTAATCAATTCAGACAAATGGTTTTATCACTCCCCAGATCTGCCCAATCCAGCCCAATAGTTTGTCACAAAAAATAAAGACATTGGCAAACCTGCTAAGTGTTATGCAACATCCAGGTCACGCCATGTTTGATCTCTAACTTTCGCTCGCCAGGTACAGAAGTTACCCACTGTTCAATCATCAATTTTGCAGGGTAGAGACCGCCTAGCTGAGGTGATTTTTGTTGTTCTTGAAGGCTGTAAGTTTGATTCCCAGTCAGGAAGTCAAAAAATGTATGAAAGATTGCATATTCAGGAGAGGAACAAGGCTAAACAGTTCACTTGGCAAACAAAAAAATGCAAAGCAGGTTTACTACTGGGACAGAAGGCCACTCGACATAGAGGTAACCACCCTATTGCATTTAGTGCTGAGACTGGCTATTATTTTTCTGCGTTCCCCACAGTTGAACGAGTACCATCCCAAAAAGAAGTTCAGAGTTCCATGAGGTAGCCTACATGTGATGCAGTTGTTGCTGCATCAGCTATAGTGACTATCCATTTAACATAAACACTTCAAATGTACAGAAAATACACAATTACCACCAGAATACAATGAACTATAATGGAAAGCATGTCAAGAGAGTTTGGAGTAAAGCCACAAGATGTTTTGCCTGTGAAACCACGTCACATAGACAATGACCAAATACTACCAACTGAAGACTAAGAAAATGAGCACTCAAGAAATTGTGAGCAGAATACTGAAGGGAAATGCTGGATAGAAGTTAATGTATAATTCCAAGGAGTTCCGGAAAGAAAACCAGGATATTCAATTTCATCGCAGCCTACACAATCCTGAATGGAGAACAACACATTTCTCCAATGAACATTGTCCCAGCAAACTTCAATCACCAGCTACATCCCACTATAATAGAGCAGTCACTAAACGGATATCTGACCGATGACTTCCAACGATCTTGAAAAATACCTCGCAGCACATCAAAATGATGTGAGAATAATTTTAAATTCTCTAGGCATGCTATAATTCAATTTAATGATTTTTGCAAGCAAAAACAATTTGCCTGGTACATAGAGCTTCACTAAAAACTTCAACTAAATCTGCCCCATCAGTATTACATACTTTTTGGATATATTTCAGTAGGTACATATTTTGCAAAGGTTGTTACATAAAAATATACATACTTCACAACTTGATATTAGCCAAAATAAATTTCTAGCCTTATTGAAAACCATGCACGAACTCTTTCCAATGAATTAGATGTTATGGCATGTTAAGTGGTTTAATTTTTTTTCTTCACAGAAAAACTGACTTTTACAATTGTAAATGCTTGTTACAAACCTTATTTATTCCAAAATGTTTCCTATATCTTCACAGGGGATTGGTAAGTAATTGCCAAGCATATAATTATAACCAAGTAAGGCTCCAAATGTATTTGCAGTTTACCCAAACCAGCAGATATTGCAATCATATCCTGTTACTATTCAGCAAAATTAAAATTGTATATCCACGGTCTAACCACGTAAAAATGTGTAACAAATACCAACAAACACTGAAATTAAAATATTAACAATCAATATTCTACACTACCTAGACCCTCCGAATTCAATTCACATGATGATGATTATATACTTCAGACACACAGCTGTTAACAGCTTCATTCTGTGCTTAAGACAGTTTGTCCACTAAATATATTATACTGTTACGTAGTAATCACGGCAACAACGTTTCTTGGTTTTCTTACCACAAAAAGCAGCACAAACAAGACAACAGTTGGAGTTCAGACAGTCATGACACGAGTAAATACCGGAACGATCTATTTTTAAAAAGAGGCATAAACTGAACTCGCAACGTATTTCCAGGAATTTCGATTTACATGAACATCGAATTATACCACACACAGGTGTATCTAACACTAAACATTACAAGTAGATCAGACGTTATTCATCAATTACAAGCAGTATAATTTGCCTCAAGACAAGCGGCATAAGAAGTTGCTTCTAGACTCATTACAAAACTCCGGAATACAAATTGTAAACTCAAAATAAAATCTGCATACCTGTGTTATAAAATCCTTTTAAAAATACAATAAATAATCATCAGATAAAATCAACAGCAGAAAACACATTACAAAGAAGACAGTTTAAATTTGAATCTTAGTTCAACGAGTTCATAATAGAACGCGCTGCAGTCGTTGTTTACAGAATGACCAACAGAATGAGAATCACAGCATGAGAATATTGTACGATTACGGTTCAAACACGGCCAACTTGATCCACCGTTCATGAAAGCACAATAGGGATGTATAGAACTAGCACCGATAGAGCGCACTGCTGTTTTACTGGGTAAGCGCAATGCGCTCTTCATTTGTCTCCTGTGTACTCATGCCGCTAAATATCCACGGATTTAAGTTGCTTAAATTGTTAATTTCGTGACTATGTCGAGCTGTTGCAGTGTTCCTCTTTGAAAATATCAGGGAAGCCCATTTTTGTTTCACCAGTTTCCACAAAATAAAGAAATGAGGAAGAAATGGTTACATGCTATTAGAAGGAAAAATTTCGGTGAGAAGAATGTGACCGAACGTATTAAAGAGTGTTCCCATTATTTTTAACCCGGTGACTTCCCGAAAATGTAATATTTCCTATTTTCTACCGATAAACTGATTAGGCATTTTGATAACCACCACCGAATTTATGCGTTTGAATTTAAAGGTGAGAGAGCAAGATTAAAACCGGGCGCTGTTCCATCGCTTTTTCCGTCGACCACGAACACAACGAAAACAGTGAAGAGGCCATACACCAAAAATTTGCCTGATTACCACGATAGGCTTACAATATCGGAATATGCAGAAATAACCTCCCCTGAAGTACGGGAAGAAATCATGAATATACCCGAAGAAGTGAATGTTACATTTGTGACTCCCATTTTCAAAGACACCAGCACTCAAAAAATTCTACAGGTAATTTGGTTGTTGAGCAAGCAATGCGTAATCGTGATGCCATATTGCTTTATACAGGGTTTGTAGACGTCCAACATCGTAATTTGGTGTTTGCTGTTCTGGGAGAAAACAGATATAATTTACAGATATTCCGTCCTGAACCCAGACTGTTTCTTCTTGACTCTTATGAAGCTTAAGGACAACATATCTGCCAAAGAACTAGGCCTTAAATTCGGAATCCATAAAACTACTGTTGGGAGAAATTTAATGTTTGGATTAATTTCATGTACTGCCAATTTAAAGAGTTGAACATTCCGTCTGATAGAGAAAATATCCTTGAAATCAGCCCCCATGCTTTTAGACAGAAATGCCCCTCGACTAGAGTTATAACTGGTGCAATTGAGATTATACATAGCAAAACTTGTTCCAAGTAATAATAATAATAATAATAATAATAATAATAATAATAATAATAATAACGTTATTTGCTTTACGTTCCTCTAACTACTTTTATGGTCTTTGGAGACGCCGAGGTGCAGGAATTTAGTCCCGCAGGAGTTCTTTTTCGTGCCAGTAAATCTACCGACACGAGGCTGTCGTATTTGAGCACCTTCAAATACCACCGAACTAAGCCAGGATCGAACCTGCCAAGTTGGGGTTAGAAGGCCAGCGCCTTAACCGTCTGAGCCACTCAGCCCGGCACTTGTTCCAAGGGCAAATATTCCACTTTCATAGGGCTAACTGGCCTCAACCGTTTGGTAAGGGGATGCTGAAAAGCTTATAGATTTTGGCTGCATGTTTCTGAACACTGAATAATGCTAGTCTTGGACAAGTGCTCTAATGCGTAGCTTACAGCAGCAATATGCTTACAACATTCCTTGGGGGGCCTGGTCCAGCAAAACGTTCACATTCCCCTCCTATAATATTATGAGGTAATCCTAAAATAAACTTCACATCATAGGTCTTATGTTTTGTGTACTCGGATTTCACTGCATTGCATTTTAGAATTTCAATCTTTTATAAACAAAACAAACATTCCACTGAAAAGTCTGTATCCAGCATAACACAATGATTTGTAGTTGGAAACAGGTGTTCCATCTATTTCCGATTTTCTAAATGCGAAATAATCCATCAGTTGCAAATTTGTGATAGTGATCTTCACCTTAAGGCTGATGGTCAAATATTCAAAGGAACCGGCACTGGGAAACTCAAGAATATTTACATGCTTTTGGTGGTGTACAGAGGCTGTATCTGCAGTTTCATGTAAGCCATCAACCTTAAGAAATACACGAATCGAAGTCTATAAGCAAGGGGAGCAAGTGGATGTTTAAATATCTATTTATGATTTAAGTCTTGTGGAGGTATATTTATATATTTATCAATGTATAATACTCAAGTAATAGTTATCTTAAGGAAAAGGCATGGCGACTCCTATCTAATTACCTCTGTACCGGTACTAATTCTTCCTTCCTCCCGCTAGTTTTAGCGTTTCTGGTCCGTAGCTCATTTTGCAGCTGTTCAAGCCTTAAATGCTGACAATCGTCCGTAATATACCAGGGGATATACATATACAATGCATTAATATTGTCTTGTAGTAAAACTAGAGAAGATACAATCGGCTTTAGCTCAGAAAAGTCGGGCCACATTCTATACATTACTCGCAGCTGACTGGGATATACATAAGACGATCGCCTTGCGCTTACCCAGTAGTACACGAGCGCTATCTGGCGCGAACTTTCTCTGCCTGCATCCCTATTACAGCAAATACAGTAGAGGCAGTAGAGTCTCTACTGCATTTGATACAAGAAATGCAGCCAACGATTTAATATGCCGTGGTTCAAAACATCAAATGATCTGGAAAAATAGGTTTTTTTTAAATCTGAGATAGTACAACTAAATACACTCTGGGTAATACCAGACACTTCCGTAATCTCCCATAATAAACTAAGAGACATATTGACAGTGGCACACCTGACGTCCCTATCATAAACATCAGGCGGCAAGATTGAAAATACAAAAGATGCATGTTAAAATTGTTAGAAATAATGAAAATAAATAATTCTGCTTCGTTCTACTACGAAAGTCGAATATTTATACTAATAGGAATAATGAAACTAAATAATGATTAAGTTTTGTCCGAAGCCTTGGCTGAATCGTCAGAGTGGAGGCCTTCTGTTCAGAAGGTTCACGCATCCGATTCCCGGTGGGATCGGGGATTTTAATTGCGTCTAATTAATTCTTCTGACCATAGTACTGGAATTTTGTGATCGTTCCAACACTTTCCTCTTCGTATTCAGACAACACACTACACTTCCAACCACTGCAGAAACATTCCATAGTGATTACTAGATCTCAGATATTTAGGTGTTAAAATGTTACTTAGTTGCCTAAAATAGACATTCAAATATGTTCTAAAATAATTTTGGGCAGCTTCAATTTTACGTATTTTAATAGGCATCAATAAAAATACCATATTTATTTTGTTAAATTGACAACAACTCCATAGGGGGAAATATCAATTATGTTTCACTCACACCTTTGGCACAATCATTTCAGAATTTTACCATCCGATGCCAAATGGCGAAACTCCTGTAACCGCTTTATTATTAATAATGACCTGGAACCTGATACTATCAGCATTATTTACACATTGAACAAAGGGGAATACTGAACTGTTATCACAGAATGAAATGCAGGTTTCTCTTTCCAGCAGGCTAAATGGATATTGTCTCCTGCCTAGTGACAGACTAAGGGAGTGTTCGCTGCGGGAGGTTCTTAAGGCATACCGGGGAGTGTGGTTTTTACATCTTCACGAATTTAATATTTTATTTATGATAATGGAAACAAGACAGCAAATATTTTATTTTACCGAAATATATTAAAACAATTTAACCGATTTAGGGATAACAATACGAATTATAGGGATATAGGAAAATATAGGTTCTAACGTCAATTCAGGCATTTTAAGCATTATAGGACCAGCGTTTCTAAACTTATAAATACCTGAAATGTGTAAATACAACTTTAATTTCAGTTATACCTCCAAGAACAAAATAGGTATTTCCCTAAAATCCAAGGTCTAGTGATTACATTCCGCCATACAGGGTTGACATCAGCAAGGGCATCCGGCCGTAAAAATCCACATGTGTGACACAGCTCGCACGCACAATGCCACAGAAGTGGGAAAAGTGATAGAAGTAGAAGAAGAAGTTTTATGCATTTTGTTTTAATTTTCTTCATGTAATTAATCTAAGATATTAATAAATGTTGACAACTAAATGTTAAACATAATGTGATGCGTACACTAATATTTTACAATATTGGAATTTAATTACACTGCATTGTCTCGAGGAAAGCGGAAGAAAGGTTTGGATACCTGAACAAGTTCAAAGATATTGCAGACAAACACAGCACAAACCTTACGAACCATGGTTCAATACTTGTATGATTGTAATTCCAAAAAATATTTGCCACAGGAAAAATTATATTTTCATACAAAATTTCTTCTTAGCGCAAATACAAGAAAAATGTCACACCACGTCATTTGATCGGTAGTACTAGTACTACTACACTCAGTGTCAAGGCCGTCCCGCAAGATGCACTGGCAATAAATGTCTTGCGATATCTGGCAGTGTCACGTATTCTCTATAGTGTATTTGGTACATGATGTAGTGGGGATAGTTTTAATCAATGTGCACAATTTATAAAGCTCGGAAAGACCACTGAGGAGAGAACTGGTCTGGATTTGAGCCACAGTCTCACCCTTGAAGTGTTCAGAAGTGAACATTGCCGACAATTCGGATTTAAGTCGTACTATATCAAAATATTTTCTATAGACTTCAATCAATTTACTGAAATGCTCTTTCCCTCTGTGGGTGGGGGCGGTAGAATAACACCCACGGTATCGTCTGTCTGTCGTAAGAGGCGACTAAAAGAGGCCCCAGGGGGTTGGCGACCACGGGGCTCTTAGCTGAGTCCTGTCATTGCTTCCACTTACCTGTGCCAGGCTCCTCGTTTTCATCTATACTATCCGACCTCTCTTAGTCAATATTTGTTCTTTTCCGAACCCGACGGTATTACGTATGGAGGCCTAGGAAGTTTTCCATTTTCACGCCCTTCGCGGCCCTTGTCTTCCTTTGGCCGATATCTTCATTTTGCGAAGTGCCGGATCCCTTCCATTTTTTCCAACTGATTATTGTTATATAGAGGATGGTTGCGTAGTTGTACTTCCTCTTAAAACAATAATCATCACCACCACCACCACCACCACTGAAATGCTCTTCAGGAAAATCGCCAAAAAGATGAAAATTCCTTACAATCAAGCATTTCTGTCAAGAAGAGATGTCCCAATGGAAAGAAGCGATATATTTTACTGTGCTAGAATAATATCATGTATTTCCGATACACATGCTTTACCGAAAATGAAGTTTCTTCCTTTCTTCTTTTCCTTAGTGGGTCAAATTTCTCTTCTGTTCTGTCCCAGACGTTAGCAAATCCACTTTCGCATTATAGACACTTTAGTTTCTAAATAATTCACTTCTCTGGTGCAAAATGCAATGTCTAGGATCTTAGATTGAAGGATGTTATATGTAACATCAGTCAATGAAAATATTTCATTAAAAACATTCAGAAAAAAATTGAAATGAAATTCCAATTTCGCAAGAAACCCGCTCGCCTCATTAATTGTATTGTTATCCCAGTTCCCAGGTTCCTCCAAAATACTTTCGTAAAGCTCTTGGAAAGGAGCACGATATTCCGCGATGGTCTGTACTCAACGGCTAGAATAGTTCCACCTTGTTGGAGCTAGCTTAGGAAACTTTTCTTGACGATATTGTCCAGCATGTAAGGTTTCATAGAAGAAGTGCTAAAAAAATGTCGCAAAGCTACTCATCGTTGCGAAGAATAGCCTATACGACATTCTTTCGTCCATGACACGGCTTGAGAAAGAACTAAATTAAGCTAGTGTTCTCAGCAGTGGGTGAATTCAGCCACAGGAACCACTTATTTTAATTTAGCTTGCACACCATTCAGCTGACCTGCAAGCACCGCCACCCTAAGTCTGCGCAACTAATTTTTCGTGACAGTCAAAGTTATCCAGACACGCAATCGCAAGTCTCACCAATTCATTAGCTATCCTATCAAAACTCACATTATATGAATTAACAAATCTTTCAACAACCATCATCTCAGGACAAAAGACAACTAAGAACAGTTCGAAATATAAGTCTCATCGATCATAATTCCTACGAATTTAGCTTCCCCAACCTGAATCTTTATTTCAGCGGTTATTGCGGTGCAGATTCTTTGAATTAAATCGTTCTGTATGAGTGGAGAAAGTCCTGTAAATACACTCGCTGTTATGAAGTGACTGTCTAATTTTTCATCAAACTCGGCTAATAATCTAATTAGTTCTATGTAATTCCCCCTGTTGTTGGATTCACTAGCCTCATTGTGCCCGCGGAATGGTAACTCTTGCTTTTCCAAAAACCATGTCACCGCAGTCGGCCGTTTTAGAATTTCCCTACTTTTCTTAACGGCTTCATTGTGTCTTAGAACATTTTCCTGCTTCTACTTATCCAACTGCAAATCTATCTTAGTTTTACAAAAGGTACCTACCAAAGGTACATATCCATGTCCGGCCCCGCGGTGTAGGGGGCAACGCGTTCGCCTCTCACCTGGTGGCCCCGGGTTGGATTCCCGGCTGGGTCAGGGGTTTTTAATTGTAAATGATTAATATCCCTGGCATGGGGATTGGGTGTTTGTGTCGTCCTTAACGTTCCTTTCCTCACACTCAACACTCTACACTCCCTCCATTCCGATTGCACGCAGGTTCATATCACATGGTACAAGCAGGGGCAAAAGATCTCTATAGGATACGACAATCTGATTTCTCGTGCCTCGCAACACCAGTGTGCAGGGAATTTTCAGCAACAAACAATAAGCAAGGCCAACACAATTTGTTTAGTGACTCAAAAGCCGCAGAGCCAAACAATTTTACTGTAAGTTTCTGGATTGAACGTGCGAACAAATTCTTGTTTTCTGTTTTTAAATTTGCGAGGGATTGGAGAGGTCTCCCGGCTTTAACTATTTGAATCTGTTCATCAGACGAACACAAAACATAATAAAACACCGAAAACGAGGAATAGCACAGGAAGAGCACACAAAGAATGAACTCGCTAACAAGCATTACACACAATGAATGAACTCACTAGTCAGCCACAACTTAAACATTGGAGGTAAATCACCCCAATGGCATTGGTCACTTTCGTTACGTTGGGTTCTCGCTAGCGGGTAATCCGTGGGCACCGTTCGCTGTAAACTTGGACATGCTGACTTACTTCAAGTTGCTAACAGATGGCAGAGGGTAGCACGTGTATGGGGGTGACAAAGTCTGACCAAGTTTCATTTGTAGTGACATCATTCGAAGGGTTTCAGAACTATGTCTGACACCGAATGCAATTTTAAGATTGAATGCCTTACGTCTTTACCGTCTCCATTTATCCCCTTGGTTTCTAGAGTGGAATAGATGGCGAGACTACACCAGCACCACTTGTAGTCAAGCAACGGAACTAGTATAGTCGCGCGGAACCTCTGAGAGATGAAACTGTTAACACTTGACTTGAAACAACCTAAAATCGTACTTCAGACAGTTCTTGGCGTTAACACAACGCATGCAATGAGTGTCTTGCATGCAAGGAAAATACGCTCCTGGACCCCATCAGAAGAAGTTGAGAACCTAATTTGCAACTCAAAGAGGAAAGACGAACACCTAGTCCTTGGAGCAGATATAAATTCTTAACACACGGCATGGGGCCGCACGAACTGCAATTGAAGAGGTGATTCTACTAGAGTTTATTATTGGAACTGAGTTGACGATACTAAACCTAGGAAGCAAGTCTACATTTAAAAATAAAAATCGTAGGGAGGTAATAGACATTACACTAAGCACTATGCATATTGCAAACATTATTAGAGACTTGAAGGTGCTGGAGGAACCATCATTGGCAGAACACCAGCACATCCAATTTGCAATAGATGCG